>NC_056725.1:186427321-186684821 GCF_019279795.1 Protopterus annectens | reverse complement strand
TCTGTTTATTACATGCTAAGTATACAGCATCAGTAAAGTATATACTGATGTAGCACCTAATCATGAGTAAATTTATTGTTTCCATTTTGTGTCTTTGTACCCTTCCTCTTTTTATATTTTAATTATCCATTACTTTGCATTTTTTTCCTTTTTCTCCCATTTATGTCCATTTTTCATCAGGAACGGAGATCCTAGGTACAACTCAACCATGTTTCTATCAGGCCAGGAACATTGCCCTCTGCCCACCCCAGGTCATCCTCACAGGATTGGGATGATGCCAGCAGTCTGGTAGGTACCCTGACATGTTGCAGTCTAATAAGCCATGAAACACACCACGAGCTTTGGGATCTGATAGAATATGTGGTGGAATGGGCACTGGAGAGCAACTTTATCCAATGCAGGACCTTCTTCAGTGGGTACAATTCACACTGCCCAGGTTGGCTGCAACCACTTAGTCACTGCAGGCCTCTGCCCGTAACATTGGGGTCTTTCACTGCACAACCATCAAGCAATGGAAAGATTTGAGGTCCTGCAGACCAGGATGAGCCTGGCTTCAACTCATTTTCACCTCCTTCCTTCCTTAATCCACTGTCTTAAACTGTCTACCCTACTTCCTTCCAAAACTTCCCTCTTTTTGAAAATTAAAGGGGAAATCTATCCCCCACTAAAAATCTAAAAACCCTCTTCTCTCACTTCCTCAAACATAACTCCACTGATGTGTTCTTTCTGTGTGTCCCTTATTGCAATGTCTTCCTATTTTACATGATTCCTGTCTTCCCCTTTCACACCTTTCAAAGAAACAATTGGGGTGTCCACATAGGGACACCCCTATATACAATATATAAAACCCATTTATATTTTTGAAAATTCATTCTGAACAGCTGTGATGAGTACCATTTGAATTTACTGCTCACCATTAGTTCAAACAGACCTGTGCACAACCTCTCTAGTCTACAACTTCTGAAAAAATCCTAAGTCAGTTGAGACATTTAATATTAATATATGAATTCCCATATAACTAAATCATTGTTTTTCCCATTTAAAGCAGTTTTAGAAAGTAGGTGTTTCCTTGCACAGGCTTTTCTTTAAAATGGTGATTGGTTCTATGAACTGCAGAAAAAGTTCCCCAAATGGGGCAGGGTTTTTTCTATTACATCTAAATACTCCACAGCATTTAAAAAGAAATATGGGCTAAATTAACATTTAGGTTGGAGTTTACTGAAGCTTAATCCATAGTCATTCAGCACAATATGCCACACCTTATTACTTCCTAACAGTCACTTATTTTGACTAAAGCCATACAACACCAATTGCAGGTTACTTTATATATTTCTTTTAGCTTGTACACTGATCAATATAGACCATTTGCAGGCACAACACAGGTGAAGAGATTCACAAAAAAGAAAACGGGATACATTCAGAAACAGAGTAATCACAGAAGGTAGATAATCCCATAGAAAATTGAAAAATATGTAAATAATATTAGCAGAGTAAAAAATGAAATGTGAATTAATTTTGGTATAGATATGAGAGGAAGCAGCAGCTGAGAACAGAGGATCAGAGCAGAAGAGGTGCAAGTGAGGAGGGAGTTAGGTTATGTGTCCAGTGGAAAAGTACTTACAGTGAGATATTTCAGGAAGGTGTCTTTTGAGCTGAGCTCTGAAGGCGGGAAAACTGGAAACATCTTTAAGGTGAAGGGGACAGACTGCCAGAATTTGGGTACAAGAATGGAGAAGGAATGATTGGTAAAATGCAGTTTAGTTTGGGGTGTTAATTGGGAGGGGTTGTGGAGGCTGTAGGGGGTGGATTTATTATGTAGTTTGACTGCAAGTGGTGGGAAGGTACCTGGTTGAAGTAGTTTAAAAACAAGAAACCCTAGGAATGGCTCAGCTCTGTAGGAGACTGGCAGCCATTTGGCCTTGGACAGGATGATGCAGTAGTGTTCCGGGGAGGAACTGGAAATGAATTGGCATATTTTTGTTTTCAATGGACTGTAGACAGTGTGAGTTTTGTTAGAGACTGTGGCTATGATGAGGAGCCCATATAAAAGTTGATCAAGGAGGATTCCTTTGCCTATTGCAGCTCTAACTGGTCTGGAGAGAAAGAGAGATATTTTTCAGGAACAGAATGAAAGAAAACAGATCTTTTTCCTGGTGTTTTCAATGTGGCTTTGGAAGTTAAGTGACTGGTCTAGCCATAAACCTAAGTATTTAAAGAATGTGGTTGTTTCTATTTGGCAGCCATTCAAATTTGCAGTATTGAGATTTTTAGGAGTCTTTGTTCAGCTTTTGTGAGGTTCCAAATACCATATTTTTTGTTTTAGAGGGATTTTGGAATACCTTATGGTTGTTTAGCCAAGTATCAAGTGAGTGGAGGTCAAACTGAAGCTGAATTTGAATAGTTGAATGTGAGGGACTAGATCGAAGAATAACCATGTTATTTGCATAAACAGTAATAGCAAGGTTAATGAAATCAGAGGGCAGCTTG
The DNA here is from genome assembly GCF_019279795.1 of Protopterus annectens. Classification (NCBI taxonomy): domain Eukaryota; kingdom Metazoa; phylum Chordata; order Ceratodontiformes; family Protopteridae; genus Protopterus; species Protopterus annectens. Next base: position 186,682,334 of record NC_056725.1, on the reverse strand, counting down.
TTAATAAAATAAAAAAAAGAGTATGGATCCCTGTGGCAATCCTCTGGTAAGGGGTGTGGACAGCAATAAAGATGGGCCTAATTTGACTTTGAAATACCTATTTGTTAAGAAATATTGGAACCAGGTGACTGGTTGCAGGGAGTGAAGGAGCAGAAAGTTGTCAATTAGAACAAAAGTTTTGGTAAAGTCAAAGAAGACAGCTCCTGAAAGGTTATTAATACATTTTACTTAATTATGGAAGGATTACCTCAAGCACTACTTGAAGACTCCTGCTGTCATAACTTAATAATGCATGATCATAATGGCATTGTGGAATTCAGGTCAAACCATTACTGTGCTTAAGCAAGTACACAAATAAGCACATGTGAAATTAATGGAGAAATATTATTGCTTTTTCTTCTTATACCTAAACAAGCTGCATATATACATTTAAAAAAAAAGAAAAAAAAATAGAACTACATGTGACTGCTTTCATATAATAAGTAAACCAAATTTGAAATTACTATCAATATTAAGATTTCCATGGATAATACCACTATATGGCTGCAGGTGTCGGGTATGGTAATTTCACAGCTCAGAGTGTGAGGTTCCCAACCTTTGAACCTCTGTACTGTATTTGCATTCATCACTTTGGTTCTGGCACTTCTAATGATGTCAGCCCCTGTGACAGAACGAGGTTGAGCTTAAAGCTGGTCAGGCAAGAAGAATAAGATCATGGTCTACTTCTTGACAGAGTCATACCTGCAGAGATTGGAAGGTTCAGTGACCAGCACTGAGTGGAAGAAAACTGACATCTGGCAGGAAGTGGGGGATCACCTGAGATTCTTGACAGGGTCACCTGTACTGAGCCCCAGTGTTGGCACAGGTATGATGACCTGAAGAGATGTAGATCAGACCAGCTAGTTGTGTGGGTTTCACAGGTTCAGGCAAGAAAGCCAAAGTTTTGTAGTAAGTATTTTTTACATTTTCAGTTTTCCTCTTAATTCACATAGGTTTTAAAATAATGGTAGGATAATAACATAAAGGTATGTTACATAACTGCAGGTATCTCAACTAGAAATGTATGTGTGAATGCAAACATATATGAATGTATGTGTATGTAGCTATATACATATTCATAAATGTGGCAGGGCAACACAGTGGTACAGAGAATAGCATTGTTGCCTCATAGCAAACGGTTCCCCAAATCGATTTTCAGCTGGGGTGCCTTCTGTGGGGAGTCTGCATGTCCTCCCTGTGTTCACTTGGGTTTCCTCTGGTTGCTCTTATTTTCTCCCACATTCCAAAGACATGCAACAGCTGGATTGACAGACTAAACTGGCCATAGGTGTGAGTGCAAGTGCAAGTGTGTGGTATGCAAGAACAACTGAGACAGGGCTAACCACCAGGCAGTGTGAACCTTGGTTGTGAATGACTGTCACTGTTAAAGTGACACTCTGATCCCAAGTACAAAAACGGGTTGTGGATGGATGGTGTGATATATACAGCTATAGCTATCTATATATATATATATATATATATATATATATATATATATATATATATATATATATATATCTATATATATGTGTGTGTGTGTGTGTGTGTGTGTGTGTGTGTGTGTGTGTGTATATATATAAGTGTGTGTGTATGTGTGTGTGTATATATATATATATATATATATATATATATATATATAGTTACACTGTACAATCTTGAAATACTGAAATATTGAAATTCAGTATCCTGGGACTGCAAAGCCGGAAAATGCAAAACCCGAAACCCAAAAAGCGCGAAATTCAAATTTGCGACTGCCGACATACAGACTCCACACACAAACAAGCACACATAAACCTTCCTCCCTACACTATAAACCAACAAAACACACACTACTGCTAACCCTACATATAAGCAGGGGGGAAGACCCCCTATGTGGGGGTCTGCGACCCCACTCACACCCTACTTATACATACTAACTCCGAGGTCACACTAAAGACACAAACACACAAAAATCACCACTACACACTCTCTACACTCCCCTTGCACAAACACACATCACATACGAACAAATACCACCACTCGCAACACTTACACACTCACAATCTTACCTACCTACCCCAACCCACACCACAAAACCCCAAACACACTCACACATACTAAAATCCCTACCCCAAACCCCTATTAAAACATCACTTACCTGAATTTCCAGCTACATCCACTCCACGGATTTGACATTTTCGCATTCGTTATTTCCACACTCGGTATTCTGCACTTTCACGCAAGTGCAGTTTCGACACTTCTGTCTTGAGCTTCTGAAGTTCGATATTTCAGTAACTCAAGATTCTGTATTGAAACAATATTATATATATATATATATATATATATATATATATATACATAATATAGCAATCCGCGGTGGTGCAGCGGTAGCATTGTTGCCTCACAGCAAGAGGTTCTTCCGTTTGATTCTCGGCTGGAGTGCAGGGAGTGCCTTCTGTGTGGAGTCTGCATGTCCTCCCCATGGTTGGGTGGGTGTTCGAAAGACATGCGTAAATGGGCGTGCCTTCGCTGAAGGTTGAACGTCAAGCTGACACCTCTGCATTCGTCAAAATCTACTGCCAATCATTAGTGGACCGGAGTTCTGCTGTGGCGACCCCTAACTGGGAAAAGCCGAAAGACAACAACAATATATATATATACATATATCTATATATATATATATATATATATATATATATATATATATATATATATATATATATTATAGATTTATATATATATATATATATATATATATATATATATATATAAAGACAGAGATAGGTATGTGTGTGTGTGTGTGTGTGTGTGTGTGTGTGTGTGTGTGTGTGTGTGTATATATATATATATATATATATATAAAGACAGATAGGTATATATGTGTGTGTGTGTGTGTGTATGTATGTATATATATATATATATATATATATATATATATATATATTACACATATATAGTTAAAAATATACAATAATTGTTACTGAAAAAATTATTTCTATGACAGGCATACCATTTTTTTAAAAATACATTGTTCAGTGTAGACCTCAAATCTTTTCTTAATGTGTTAATTTTGTATTCAGTTACTATCTCCAAATACTTGCTGCACATACAAGATGGATGACCAGAGTTACAAACTACACCCTACGCAGATTGTGGCTGTGGGGGGACTAGCACCTAGCTACAGTGCTCATTTTTTTTTTTAGTTTTTATTTTATTTTATTGCAGGAATTATGGTGTCTTCCATAAAGTTGCTTTGTTTGATATTCAGGAAAATACAAGTAAATTATTTAAGTCATACTGCAAAGCAGACTCTTAAAATATATACCAGTGCAAAAGTTTTAAGATGTACCCCACCCCAAACCAGACAAGCTGGAGTCAGAACAAATGAATCAAAGCAGAAGAAGTCATGACATCCTTCTGCTTTCATTGTAGTAAACAATGTCAGGAAAACAAACAGTAATATAAAGTAAACAATTGTCACAGAATAAACAGAAAATCAGTCTTCCTTGTCATAGATTTGCATCTAGTGTATAAAGGCAGATTGTGCTGTTAGATCTGACAGATATGCATACATATAGTATTAGACAGACAAACAACCATGCATCCTTATGGCTCTTCTTTTTGTAGCTGAAAAGGAGGTAAAATATAATCAATGCCAAGCCCATAGAGAGCTAGAAAGGCTATCTGAAGGTGCTTGTGAGTATGCAGGCATTAATCATTCTTTTGAAATCACCATATATGATTAAGCAAAGCATTCTGTTGAAAATGAGCTGAAAATAGTCTTTTTAAAGTCATCATTCAGATATAAGTAATAATCAAAAAACAATTGCAGAAGTAACCTTCCCAACACAATCCATTTCAGTACCAGATTGCAGAGTATTTTCTCTGTGCAAAATGTATTACAAGTTCATATCTTACACCTGCAAATTAGATGCTTACCAGTACCTTTTTGCAGAATATTTTCTCAGTGTAAAAATGTAGTCCTGTTTCATATCTTACATCTGTTTATTACATGCTAAGTATACAGCATCAGTAAAGTATATACTGATGTAGCACCTAATCATGAGTAAATTTATTGTTTCCATTTTGTGTCTTTGTACCCTTCCTCTTTTTATATTTTAATTATCCATTACTTTGCATTTCTTTTTTTCCTTTTTCTCCCATTTATGTCCATTTTTCATCAGGAACGGAGATCCTAGGTACAACTCAACCATGTTTCTATCAGGCCAGGGAACATTTGCCCTCTGCCCACCCCAGGACATCCTCACAGGATTGGGATGATGCCAGCAGTCTGGTAGGTACCCTGACATGTTGCAGTCTAATAAGCCATGAAACACACGAGCTTTGGGATCTGATAGAATATGTGGTGGAATGGGCACTGGAGAGACAACTTTATCCAATGCAGGACCTTCTTCAGTGGGTACAATTCACACTGCCCAGGTTGGCTGCAACCACTGAGTCACTGCAGGCCTCTGCCCGTAAACATTGGGGTCTTTCACTGCACAACCATCAAGCAATGGAAAGATTTGAGGTCCTGCAGACCAGGATGAGCCTGGCTTCAACTCATTTTCACCTCCTTCCTTCCTTAATCCACTGTCCTAAACTGTCTACCCTACTTCCTTCCAAAACTTCCCTCTTTTTGAAAATTAAAGGGGAAATCTATCCCCCACTAAAAATCTAAAAACCCTCTTCTCTCACTTCCTCAAACATAACTCCACTGATGTGTTCTTTCTGTGTGTCCCTTATTGCAATGTCTTCCTATTTTACATGATTCCTGTCTTCCCCTTTCACACCTTTCAAAGAAACAATTGGGGTGTCCACATAGGGACACCCCTATATACAATATAACCCATTTATATTTTTGAAAATTCATTCTGAACAGCTGTGATGAGTACCATTTGAATTAACTGCTCACCATTAGTTCAAACAGACCTGTGCACAACCTCTCTAGTCTACAACTTCTGAAAAAATCCTAAGTCAGTTGAGACATTTAATATTAATATATGAATTCCCATATAACTAAATCATTATTTTTCCCATTTAAAGCAGTTTTAGAAAGTAGGTGTTTCCTTGCACAGGCTTTTCTATTGCTGTGGCCATCACAAATAACTTGCACTCAGTATATTGGCATATAGACGCAACCTCACTATTTGCAGATAACAGCTGCACAAGTACACACAACAGCAGTATGAATACCACCATGTGAGTGTCATGTATATTGTCATATAAGAGTAGCCTTGCTATTCACAGATAACACCTGTACAAGTGCAAATAACAGCACTATGAATACTACCATGTGACTTTTATTAAATGCTTAGTGATCATAACATTATTTAAAATGTTCAGTAAGTGCATCACACTGAACAACTTTTTAAAAATAACTTTAAATAATAAAACAGGTGTTTCAAGTAGGTTTATTATCAGAATGTCAAGTATTGGATACACGACCTACCCCATGACCACAACGAACCACCAAAAAGTGGAATGCTGACAATTGACACAAATCCTGAAAAACCCTACCATTCTGGACCCAGGAGCAGTTGCCATCAGAGGTCCAGAAGGCAGAGAGGGCTAAGTTGGTATTGTCGGCCTTCTGTATTCTGACTGTCAATAACCCCAGTTCTGACTTACTCTAGTCAACTATCCAATACTCAACATTCTGATAGTAAACCTTTCAAGTGATATGTAAATAAAGTAATCAACATTAACATCTCAGAAAACTCAGAAATAATACATGAGCACAACAAATTTCAATAAATAGTAGAATAAAAGATAACCTATATATTCAATGGATACTTTTTAAGACATTTCTAAAATTAACACTTTCATTAAGACCCAGTAGTGTAAATGCATTCAAAAACTCCTGCAACCGGTAATCTTTATAATTTATTGCAGCAACTCTGTCCCCTCCTCTAATATCTGAACCAACAAAATGTAAAATGTAAAATTAACTCTTTGTATTTAACTTACATGGTGCTGTAGTGTATAGTTCATTGATTGCGCTTTTGTGTTTCTGTTTAACTGCATATATATATATATATATATATATATATATATATATATATGCTCATAAATATGAAGTCTAAATGCTCTTGATGCCTTGTCTATATAAAAGCCTGACAACAATTAGCAGCTTAAACCACAGAGGAAGAATTGCATGTAAATCACCCATTAGGCTTGACAAGTTTATGAAGGCTAGAGCAACAAATCTGGGAATCTGTAATATACCTACCCATATTACAGATTTTCTTCTCTACTCTATACTTTCACTTTTTCACATGTTCTATCAAACGGTTACTTAAACTTTATGTTCCTTTAATTGATAAAGTGTAAGATGTACCTATTCTGAAACTCAAGCAATGAAAACATGAAGAAATCTTTGAGCCTTGAGTTGTCCAGTTTATTCGAAGTAATGACTGCTTTCACCAGTCAGACTTCGTCAGATACAATGTTTCTTCCTGAAAAAAAAATTACAATTCTAGCTGTTTAAAGAACCCTAAACAATGGGTGTGGTGGAAAAAGAGCCCTTATGATTAGGTGTAAGGCTGTGGTTCCTGATTGACTTACAGTGGGCCCTGCTGGTTGGAGGGGAGGTCAAGTCCCTAATTAGAATATGAGTTTTGGAATGGTAATATTAAGGCTGCTGATTGTAGGGGAGGTGATACCCCTAATTAAAATAAAAGTTATTGATTGGCTAACAGTCAGGACAGCTGATTCGGAGGAAGTCTAAGTCTCTAAACAGAATATGAGTCATAGACTGGTTAAGCTGTTTTCCACTTCTGCCTCCTTGTTAAGAAAACAGATTTATTCTCAATGTTTTAAAAAGCAGAAAAAAATCCAGTTTAAAAAGTCTTTTAATGGAATATTTTAGCTTTTGAAAACACATTTATTTTTTGCAGGTTCATGGGAACAACATATAGGTTCACAGGTAGATACTAGGCTATCTGCCCTAGGGCATTTATAAGCCTAGCCAGAGTGTATTTGGCTTCCACCTCCCTATTAGATTAGCCTACTGTGCCTCTGTAAAGTAGGTCACAGAAGGTACCCTTTTAAGATTAGTTTACTGTGCCTCTGTCTAGCAGGGACACAGGAGAGATCCCAGGGGTGAATTTGCGATATGTGTTAGAGTCAACATAAACAGTGAATCAAGGGTGCCTGCTTTTATGTGTCATCCAGTATCATCTATCTATACACTGTATCTATCTAAAATTAAAGTGGAGTGAAAAAAACAGTAAAATAGAAGTGCTATCTTTATGGGGCCAGGATTAGCTAATTGAAATAGCCATCCAGAATTAAAGTGAACACTGTCATTCCTGAATACAATATATCACTCTTTGGTATCTGAAAGCCACATAAGAACACAAAGAATCCTGCATACAGGCCAGTTGTTGCCAGTAGTGGGGCCATCACCGAGCCTCCTCAACAACAATTACTTTGGCTTCAACAACTATTGCAAATAGTCAACCAGAATAGCAATGGGAGCAGTTATGGCTCCAGGTCTAGCGAACGTAGCACTAGACAAGATCTACACCACAGATTTTTAGCCTAACATTGTCTGTTACCTGTACTTTACTGATGACATTTTCATCATATGGGCAGGCAATGAAGGTCAGCTCCTGAAGCTGACTACATCAACAAGTCCATTGACTTCCTCAGGTTTACCATGCAGTATAGCAAAGAAAAAGTAGATTTCCTGGATATTGCTATCAGTTAGAGAAAGATATATGGACAATTTACTAACAACCTGATCAGGAAACTGATAAAAGTTAATATGCCATTACACATCAACAGCATACACCCTCAGATCACAAAAACGTAACATAATAAAATCCCAAGGAATGTGTATTACAAAAGATTCAAAAGAGAAGAATGGCTTTATTGTGAATCTTAACAACACAGAAAGAGACTTTTTTATCTCATGGCTATGACACAAAACTACTGCACTACATACTGGATCCTATTAGAGATATTAAGATCAATGGCGACCCAGTTACTTTTGAACCTACCAACAGACAACACTTGGGCTTTGTCAACCATTTACATTGTATCTACTGTTCTGTGCTGTTTGTGGGCTCCTAGCTTAGTTGTTTTTACTATACCTGATCACAAATCTAGCAGTTTTACATTAATAATGTTACTGTCTACACTCTTGTGGCAGAAGGGAGCTGATTTTAACCTATCTGAGTTGGAAATTTGCTGGTGGAAAACTTATTGTGTCCTTTCCTGACTGGCCCAAGGGCTTGGATTGCTTAGAACTTGATTTCCATTTCTTGTACACAAGTCTCAAATTACTGCAAAACTGCCCTCTGCACAGCAGCAATTAGTAGCGCCCTGTATAAATATAAACACCTTGTAGATACAATTTCCTAGAATAAATATCACTGAAACCATACCCAGCCCCCTGCTGCTCTAGGAGCAACTAAGCGGTGTGCTGAATAGCATTGCTCTGTTGGTTAACCTTAGATTACACATAATTCCCACTCATAGTCTTTGTACTGCCAGGACAGTCCAGCCTAACTAATACATTCATTTCCCTGTCCCCACATTAAGTACTTGATATCATGGATTTGCAGTTTTCTACCATCTCTGTAGCTAGTTTGATGGACATGGGCATCCTGAGGCAATGTAGCAATTGCCTTATGTATACTGACAGCCACTTAATCCAGAAGCAAACAAATACTATAAGTGAGAGATATAATTATACTATGAAAATGAAGGCAAGACTCTCACATACAGACAAATTGAATCCCAAACAGGTTATCAGCACACACACACATATCACTTCCTACACTAATTAAGGATTTGGCACATAAACCCTCATATGCAGAGGTACTACTAACTTAAAGTGCATTAATGTAATTAAAGGAATACTACAAAAAAGGACACACACCAAACTCCAGATTAAGGTCTGGAACCACAGCAAGAAGTCACTCCCCAAGATGGAGCTAAAAGTACTGGAAACAGGTCTTACTTTTATTCTCCACAGTAAAAATTACCCAGTTAGGACCATTTTAGACCTCAAACTCTACATTAGAAAATTAAACTTGAATGTATTTTTCTATGAAAAACAAGCAAACAGAAAAAGATGACAACAACACTGGATTGACCATATAACTACATGAAAATGAAAAAAGAAAAATAGTGACTTCTTCCCCCCTCATGAATCAAACTCTTAGAGCGTGTGAAACAAAATGTGAGAATGAAATAAGGAAAAATGATGAAAATGTACTATAATATGTCTAATGATGAAATACTAGCTCTTAAAGAACTTTGCAAAGAGTTGACGAGAAGCTTAATGAAATCTGATAAGGGAGGGGATCACCTTCGTAATGAACACTGCAGCCTACACTAGCAAGATTGAAGGAATGTAAGATAACCCCTAGTACTACAGCAAAGTGGATTTGTGTACTACTCAATCTGCATATGACAACATAAGTGAAATACTGGAAATGCTGCTTGATATGGAACATATAGGCAAAATGTGCACAATTTTCTCTCAGTCCCACGGCATACGATAACATCTTTCTTTGGTATCCCAAAGCCACATAAGAACATCAAGGACCCTCCAAACAGGCCAGTAGTTGCCATTGGTGGGCCATGATTGAGCTCATAGCCATATATTTTACAGGCCACCATCAACCCATTAGCAGCCAGCACTAAATAATTTGTACAGGATACACTGGATTTCCTACAAAAAAATCAAGGAAATAAATGTCTAACAAGACACCTTGTTAGTTATGACAGACATAAAAGTACTATATACGGAGGAACCACACAGCCAGTTTATCAGAACAATAGAGGAAGCACTTTTAATAGGAACAAGAGCCTCATGAGGGAAATTAAAAAAAAAACTAAACTGTTACAAACCCTCCTCAGCAACAGTCACTTTGGTTTCAACAACAACTATTGTAAACAGTCAACCAGAATAGCAATAGGAGCAGCTATGGCTCCAAGTCTAGCTAATGTAACACTAGACAAGTGGAAAACAGAGAAGGTCTACAATACAGATTTTTAGCCTGACGTTGTCTGTTACCTGTGCTTTATTGATGACATTTTCATCATATGGACAAGCAATAAAGATCAGCTCCTGAAATTCACTTACTTCATCAATAAGTCCACTGACTTCCTCGGGTTTACTGTGCAGTATAGCAAAGAAAAAGTAGATTTCCTGGATATTACCATCAGTTAGAGAAAGATAAATGGACAATTTACTAACAACCTGCTCAGGAAACTGCTGAAAGTTAATATGCCTTTACACACCAGCAGCATACACCCTTGGATCACAAAATGTAACATAATAAAGTCCCAAGGAATGAATATTGCAAGAGAATCAGAAGAGATGAATGACTGCATTGTGAATCATAGCAACACAGAAACAGACTTTTTAGCTCATGACTATTACGCATAACTACTGCACTACATATTAGAACTTATTAGAGATATTAAGATCCGGGGAAATCCAGTTGCTTTTGAGCCTACCAACAGACACCACCTGGGCTTTGTCAACTTTTACAAAGACCAAAAAATGGAGCAAGAAACTATAGCATGGCCATTACCTCTTCACCACTAATGTCTGCAAGATTATGAAGGAAAGCTGGGGTATTATCAACAGTAACAAATTGTCAAAATCTTAGAGCCAGGACCTAGGTTTCTTTAAAAAAAAAAAAGAAGTATTAGAAACTATCTTGAGTCTGACATGTACAAAATGTAACCCACCAAAAAATGGGACCTTCAAATATGAAGCTCAAAAATGCTCCTTTTTGTGAACATATGAGCAGCACAAACTATATCTCTTGTCCAAGTACTAAGAGAAAATACTACAGCAGGTGTAAAACTGACTGAAACACAAAAATGGTTGTTTACAAAGCTCAGTGCATAAAATGTGAAACATTCTATTCTGGAAAAAACATTAACAGACTAAAATTCCACATATCACACCATTTTTCTGATATAAGACATAGGATTGCTACTATATTGCTGATATACATTATATCTACTGTTCTGTGCTGTTTGGGCTCCTAGCTTAGTCTTTTTAACTACACTTGAGCACAAAGCCAGACAGTTTATAGCCATTTCACATAAAAAGGTTATTGTCTGCAGTCTTATGGCAGAAGGGAGATGATTTTGACCTATCCAAGTTGGGAATTTGTTGGTGGAAGGTTTATTGTGTCCTTTCCTGTTTGGCCTGAGGGCTTGGTTTGCTTAGAACGTCATTTCCCTTTCCCATGTATAATCTTCACATTAGAGTGAAGCTGCACTCAGATTTGCAGAGCTGTCCAACATTTGATGACAACACCAGATGTTTGGAGTAATTTACCTGCTTCCACAGCCATCCTAAGCTAAAAATTCAAGCATAAGTATTTGCTGCACTTGTATATGCATATTTGTTATGTGTTTTGCATAGTTTTAAGCATTTTCTCAAACCTTTTTGCACTTGCTTCAAGTATGAACTGCATTTAACTTCTGCTGCATACACTGCTCATTGTAACCAATTTACTGATATACACTGTATCTACTGTTCTGTGCTTTTTGTGGGCTCCTAGCATAGTTGTTTTACTATAATTGAGCACAAAGTCAGTCCTTTTACATTAATAATGTTATTGTCGGCACTCTTGTGGAGAAATGATTTTAACGAATCTGAGTTGGAATTTATTGGTGGAAGGTATATTGTGCCTTTTCCTGATTGGCCCAAAGGCTTAGATCATTTAGAACTTAATTTCCCTTTGTTGTGTGCAAGTCTCATGTTAGGGCAAAGCTGTGCTCACATCTACAGAGCTGCCCAAAATTTGACAATGACTCTAGAGTTTTGGAGTGATTTACCAGCTTCATCGGCCACCCTAAGCTGCAAATTCAAGCATAAGTATTCTCTGCACTTGTATCTGAATGTTTGTTGTGTGTTTTGCATAGCTTAAGTATTTTTTCATTCATTTTTGCACTTGCTTCAAGTTTGAACTGCATTTAAATTCTGTACTGCATAAACTGTTGATTGCTACCAGATCGCTGAAATACATTGCATCTACTGTTCTGTGCTGTTTGTGTGCTCCGAGCTTAGTTATTTTTACTACATTCAATCATATAGTCAGCCATTTTATATTAAGAAGGTTACTGTCTGCACTCTTATGGCAAAAGGGAGCTGTTTTTAACCTATCTGAGTTGGTAATTTACTGATGGAAGGCTTATTGTGTCCTTTCCTGATTGGACTGAGGGCTTAGATTGATTATAACTTGATTTCCCTTTCCCATATATAAGGCTTGTGTTACAGTGAAACTGCAGTCAGATCTACAGAGCTGTCCAACATCTGGTGACAATGCCAGTAGTTTGGAGTAATTTACCACCTTCTACAGTCATCCTACTCTGAAAATTCATGCATAAGTATTTGCTGCACTTGTATTTGCATATTTATTTTGTGTTTTGAATAGTTTTAAATATTTTTTTCAATCCTTTTAGCACTTGCTTCAAGTCTGAACTGCATTTAGATTGTGTGCTGCATACACTGCTGATTGCTACTAGATTACTGATATAAATTGTATCTACTGTTCTGTGCTGTTTGTGGGCTCTTAGCTTAGTCATTTTTACTACACTTGAGCACAAATCCAGCCATTTTCCATTAATAATATTACTGTCTGTACTCGTGTGGCAGAAGGGAGCTGATTCTAACCTATCTGAATTGGGAATTTATTGGTGGAAGGTTTATTGTGTCCTTTTCTGATTGGCCCGAGGGCTTAGATTGCTTAGAACTTAATTTCCCTTTGTTATGTGTAAGTCTCGCATTAGAGCTAAGCTGTGCTCACATCTTCAGAGCTGCCCAATGTTTGGCGACACAGTCAAAAGTTTGGAGTGATTTACCAAGTTCCATAGACACTGTAAGCTGAAAATTCAAGTATAAGTATTATCTGCATTTGTATCTGAATGTTTGTTGTGTGTCTTGCATTGTTTAGGTATTTTTTCATTCATTTTGCATCTGCTTCGAATTTGAACTATATTTAAATTCTGTGGCACATAAACTGCAGATTGCTACCAGATTGCTAAAATACATTGCATCTACTATTCTATGCTGTTTGTGTGCTCCTAGCATAGTCGTTTTTACTTGAGCACAAAGCCAGGCATTTTACATTAAGGAGGTTTCTGTCTGCACTCTTGTGGCAGACGGGAGCTGATATTAACCTATCTGAGTTGGGAATTTGTTGGTGGAAAGCTTATTGTGTCCTTTCCTGACTGGCCTGAAGGCTTGGATTGCTTAGAACTTGATTTCCCTTTCTCATATACAAGCCATAAATTAGTGCAAAGCTGCCCTCTGCCCAGTGGCAGTTAGTAGTGCCCTGTGTAGACACAAACAACTTGAAGATAAAATTTCCTAGAATAACTGTCACTGAAATTATACCCAGCCCCCTGCTACTCTAGGAGCAACTAAGTTGCATGCTGAATAGCATCACTCTGTTGGTTAACCTTAGATTACACATAGTTCCCACTCATAGTCTATGTGCTACCAGCATAGTCTAGCCTAACTCACACATTCCTTCCCCTAATAATCGGCCACTGTAAGAACTTGATATAATGGATTGGCAGGTTCCTACCATCTCTGTAACCAGTTTGATGGACATGGGCATCCTGAGGCAATGTAGCAATTGCCTTATGTATACCGGCAACCACTTAACCATGAAGCAAACAAATACTATATGTGAGAGACGTAGTTGTACTATGAAAATGGAGGCAAGACTCTCACATACAGACAAACTGAATGCCTAACAAGTTGTCAGCACACACATCACTTCCTACACTGATTAAGGATTTGACCCATAAACCCACATATGTGGAGGTACTATTAACTTACCAAAAACTCAGAGGCCTCCCAAACTCTGTCTTCAGATACCACATATGCCCACAATAAAGTAAAAAACAACCACAACACATAATAACACATGCACCGGTTTCTCAACAAACAAGCCTGTGAGGTGAAACACCACAAAGGCTAACATACTGGTCTTAGGAGACTCCAGAATGAGACACATGGACATCCCCCTCAACAGCCCGGATAAGGAGGTTACTGTCAGGTGCTAGGATCTGTCAGATTACACAAGTACTCAAGTCACTCAGCCACAAGTACCAGTATGACTTTGTCATAGTCCATGTGGGTCTGACTGACCTGAGATGTACCTCCCTGGACTATATGAAGAAAGACATGATTGAGCTCTCAAATTATATGTCACAGCCAGGTATGAGCCTAGCTTTGAGCAGCATTACACTTTCACAAAGAATGATGCCACAGTACAAACAAATAAAGATTGGCTTTAACAATTGGCTTAACTTTTGGTGTCAATCCAAAGAGATTCAATATGTTTCAGCCTGGGAGGAGGACATGATCGACAGGCCACACTATTTTGCTAGAGCTGGTCTGCACCTGTCTCCTCTATGCTTTTGGATACTTATTCTAATAAGGGAGGTGGCCTCCCCTCCAGCCAGCTAGCCTGGATATTAGCCAATCCATGACTCTTGTTCTAACTAGGGACTTGACCTCCCTCTAATCAGCTGACCCAACTTTTAGTCGATCAAGAACCATAGCCTTACCCCAATCATAAGGGTTGTTTTCCACCACATCTCCTTGTTTAAGGTTGTTTAAACAGCTAGAATTGTAATGCTTCTTCATGAAGAAGCATTGTATCTGATGAGATCTGATAGACAAAAACACTGTTAAACTAGACAAATCAAGGCTCAGTGAAGGATTTTTTCATGTTTTCATTGCTTGATTTTGAGAATGGGTACATTCTACTATGGTTAGCTGTCTACCTGGAAAATTCCAACAGGAATGCAACAGTAGATTAATGTAAACAAATAGTTTTTTTCTTTTGTTTTTATTTGTTGGTCCCAGGGGGATCCAGCTACTCTACTGGGTTTGGAAAGCCCATAAGGGGTCCTACTCCACAATAGGTAGCATACATTTTGTATTTTATTGACATGGGTTTATGTCATAACTGGGAGATGATGTCAGAATTTACTAAATAGAAAATCTGGGGGTATTAACTATAGCATGGCATATGTGATGGCAGAATTATCTACTGTATAAGTAAGTGCCATTGCCACATTACAATTGACTTGCCTAGTGTTATACTCATTAAAATAACTACAATTCATCATACCAAATGAATAGTTAGAACCCATTACCTCTATAACCTGCCTAAGTGATTTAGCTGGGGTTCCCCTTTATAATCTGGAAATATTGAAATCTCGAATTTCAGTATCTTGAGACCATAAAGGCGAACGTTCAAAATCCCGAAACCCAAAATTGCGAAATACAAAATATCGAACATAAACACACCATACACCACACAACACATACACTATCCTACCACACTACAACAAATCAAACAACAAAACATTCAAAAACACAACACAAACCAACACACCTGTACTACATATAAGCAGGGGGGCAAGCCACCCTGCACCCCGTCTGTGGGGGGCTGTGCCCCCACAACCCCCAACTTATATATACTAACTCCAAGATCGCACAAACAGGAAAAGACAGCAAACTCGCACCCAGACATTCTACGGTCCCACACACACACACACACACACACACATACACATCACACATATACAAACAGCAACACATCCAAAACTTACACACTAATACACTCACCTGCCTACCCTAACCCACACGTACAACTTACAAACACATTCACATACATTCAAACTCCCACCCAAATCCCTTACAAAACACTCACTTACCTTAAATCCCACCCAAATCCACACTCGACACCGTACACCATCCACACAAAACACCACATGTAAAGAAGCATAAAGCCATAACCGCAGATTTGAGATATTCTAATTTGCGATTATGCACTTTCACTATTCTAAAAATTCCCCTTTATGGTCTAGGGATACTGAAATTCGAGATTTCAGTATTTTGATATTATAAAGGGGAACCGTTAGCTGGATGCCCTCTAAGCTGAAGCCTTGTTTTTACTTTATAGAGTCTCTTCTGAAATAACTCTTAGTCCATAGTTAAATCACTTATTTTAGTCCTCTCACTTTTAATGATGTTGTTCATCTGTATGTATGGGGTGAGGTATGTGCTGAAATAGTGAAGTACTGAGTTGCTACCCGTATTTTATAACT
The DNA here is from genome assembly GCF_019279795.1 of Protopterus annectens. Classification (NCBI taxonomy): domain Eukaryota; kingdom Metazoa; phylum Chordata; order Ceratodontiformes; family Protopteridae; genus Protopterus; species Protopterus annectens. The sequence goes on along the minus strand of NC_056725.1, from coordinate 186,666,200 downwards.
GTCAGCAGTTAATGCGCTCTTATTCAAGTCTTTGTACAGCTTGGTGCCTAAAACCTAGTATTATAAGAATCATTCTGTAAAGCAGTTTCCAAAAACTCTGTAGTAATGTTCAAAAAATGTAAGATGTTTGTCAACCACAAAGTTTTATATTATGAATGGGGAAGGAATTCACACAGAAATTGACAGGAGATAAAATAGCATTCAGTACAGTCAGGTGTCTGTTGTTTACTATGGCTAGTTAAGTAATTTAATCTTGACATCTTCCTAATAAAATAATAAGATGTTGGTTCACAATCAAAAGCACTCAGATTATTACTTTGCTACCTTCTTGGACGATGTGAAATCCCCCAGCTGGAATTCAGGTACTTTAGAAGTACTACCAAACCATGAGTTCATTCCTTTGGGGCTTTAGAAATTTTAAGAGCTATCTCAGCAAAAGTTTTATAACAGGTAAAAACTGGGACACCTGATTTCCTTTACATTCAGTGTCAAAAGATTTCAGCAAGTACTCTGTCAAAATGTTAAAATGTTTATTTTATTAAGTCTGTGTTCAATTACTACGTCTTCTTTTACTGAACATTATTTATAATGAAGGCATATAGCAGGTTTTCAGGCTAAGTATGCATAGGTTGTTGAAAATGGGATGTGTGCTTCTAGGCCAGATTTCAGGTCCTAACACACCTTGATAACTTACTAAGATTCACATTGCTGAGGAATTTCAGAAAAGAAGATCAGTTTGACAGGAAAGATAGAGAAAGAAGGACATTTTTTTCTTTTTAAATGTCATACTTAAAGGACGTTCCATAGCAGGTTAAGTGCCACTTTACATGCACTGTAAGGGATACAAGAATGTTGTTTCATATCTTGCTTTTCCTTATCACAGCAACTCAGGTATTTTGAAATTATTGGGGAAGTACCAAAGTCCCTATTCTGCATTCATAAGTTAACAGCTATTAGAACAGGAGCACCATTTTAAGTTAAACAAATACGTGCCATGACAATGTTTCTGGTGGCTGCTATGCTTGTGCTAACAGTAGCTGTTAAATGCATGGTTCCTGCCAAATATATGACCGTGTCAGTTTCTAAAGTTCATCCATGTTTGTATCAAGCCAACGTAGAAGACAGAATGTACTGTCATTATTGATAGCAGGCCCTCTGTCAAATATTTATGCAAATAAGTACACCACTTCGGTCGTACACAAGGTCACCTTTGGTAACATTCAAATGTATGCTTGGAAGTAAGTAATTATACAAGGAAAAAAATTAAAATGTGTGCTTTTTTTCTGGCATACTTGTTCAAATACAGACTGACCATATAATGCAACACAGATTTGATCAAAGGCTAAAATGACACAAAATTAATTAGCAGAAATATATAACTAAGGCAACCATTTTGCAATAAGTTTGTAAAGAGTTTGGCAATTATTCCTTCATCCAAACTCAAACTCAAAAAATAAACTACTAAATAAAACAAAAAAACAGAGGCAAAAAACGGAAAACTGTTCTTTAGGTTCATAGGTTCATACTAAGCTAACTGCCCTTGTGAGCCATTTTAAGCCTAGCCAATTATCCCTTGCGAGACTCAAACCCTGCAGCTTGTGTTTGTAAGGCAAACACCTTAACCATTAGGCCACTCTCCCAACCCCTTTAGTATGTTAGCGCTTTCGTCAAGTTCAATAACTCAACTTCCTCAAACAGAACAAACCATATCCAAACACTTAAATACTAATTAAAAAAATTACATGATCAAAGATAGAACCATATGACTGAACAGTACTTTTTAAAAGTAACTACATTTATTTTCACTAAAAAAAAAAAATATATATATATATATATATATATATATATATATATATATATATATATATAAAACCATACAATCACTACTTAACATCCAGCATCCTTATATTTTTAAAAAACATAACAAAAAATGCAAAAATGTATTAAATAATCAATATTCTTGTACTGAAAATTGTTCGAGTCAAACTCTTCAATTTTAAAACACTGACAATAGAACACAAATCATTTAAACCTGGTTGGCTATAGGCATGTGTTCTAATCTGCCAAAATAACTCTCGCTGCGCGAGTCTTAAAGTTTGTGATCCACCCTTTCCATCATATTCAACTTGATCTATCACTCTGAATAGAAATGAATGACCTGGCCAATTGATCACATGCTTTGCTAAAGCATTTTCTGACCTTCCTTTTGTAATATTGCATAGATGCTCGTCTACACGCTCTCTTAATCTACGGTCAGAAAAGCAAGGGCAAGACTTGCACTGGGCTAAGTACACCGCCCTATTAGAATTGCAGTTAAATTTGCCCCTACAGATATAGTTACTTCCTCTGACTGAGTATGTATAACCCACATCCATGTGTTTACAATATGCACAGGCCTCACATTTAAGCATCCCTTGCATTTACATAGGCAAGACTGACCGAGAGTTATTTTGGCAGACTAGAACACATGCCTATAGTCAACCAGATTTAAATGATTTGTATTCTATTGTCAGTGTTTTAAAATTGAAGAGTTTGACTCGAACAATTTTCAGTACAAGAATATTGATTATTTATTACATTTTTGCATTTTTTGTTGTTTTTTAAAAAATATGAGGATGCTGGATGTTAAGTACTTTTCAGTCATATGGGTCTATCTTTGATCATGTGATTTTTTTTTTTAATTAGTATTTAAGTGTTTGGATATGGTTTGTTCTGTTTGTCTGAGGAAATTGAGTTTTTAAACTTGACGAAAGTGCTAAAATACTAAAGAACAGTTTTCCATTTTTTTGCCGCTTTTTGTTTTATTTAATTATTCCTTCATGTTATAAAAATATGCTGTATTATTATTTTTTAAGATTATGTTCAGTTATTCTTTTTTCTGAATTAAAATTAGAAGCCTGAAAGAGTGCTGCAACAGAAAGCAACATTCAATGAAGCATTCTAAACAGAAAACTATTATGTGACAAGCTGTTACTGCAATAGCAGGAATAATAGTTTCATTACCCCCTAAATAAATTGACAGAATGCTTGGATAACGAACCACTACAGGAACTTTCATCCAAATATTGACAAAAGTTGACTGCATCACTCTGCACCCTCATCAATTAGTGACCCATCAACTAGGATCAACAGCCACTGGGCCTCATCACTGTTATCTTGGCCACCCAAAGACAAAAGAATTCCACAAAATAAATACTTTTTTGCACTCTGAGAAACAAATAACATAAAATAAATGCTAGACCCACCACAACTTATGAAGCCCTCTCTATATGAAAGGAATGTGAGGTACATCTTTCTTCTGGAATATCATGACTAGCTACCACCCATCTCAGCACTGTATACAACTGTCTGGGACTGACTGGTCTTCTATCAGGAAATTGAAAGACAAGCCAGACTGATTAGCTAATGACAACTCTCTCCAAATCCTTGACCATGTCACTGAACACAGCAAACCTACAACATTCCTTTTTAGCAGTACATGCTGCTCCTTAACTGAGTGACCAGTCTTTGATCTACCTAAACGGCCTGTTCTGTTAAATGCAAATCTAGCTTTGTCAATTGCCTCTGTAACTCACTGATCCTAAATACTCACCTCATACAAAAAAAGACAATGTGACCCACAAGGCATAAGATTCACAATCAACACACACCCTGTGCAAGCCTCTCAATAACAACCTAAGCATATGCCTGAGTATAGGAAGCCTCCTGACCATAGTCACACAAATGATTCTTTCCCATCCATTTAGCATTCTCAAAATTATACAGTGATTCATGATGTCCAGGAAATCTGATACCCTAGTTGCAGCAATCAGTGCTGCCAAATGTACAAAGATTGTCCTCACCATTTTATCAACCTCTCACTTATGCACCAAATACCTAGCCATCACCCTAAATGACCACTTCCATCTATACCTCTCAACCTCTTGGCACAAGAAATCTGGACAAAGTCAAAATAATAGAGAGACAAAGGCCCCCAAAATAGGGAAAACTTTTAAGTATTGCTCTTATAAATTTAGACAGTTGCTAAAATAAAATGTGTTTTGCTAGTGTCCATTTTCTGAATGATATAAAGTCTGAAATTGAAATGTCTGTCATTATTTATTGGCTTCAATCCTCAATGATTTGCCAGAAAACCATATATTTTATGAGGAACAGACCAAAATTCGGAGGCAAAAATCTGGACATTCTGCAAAACTCTGGACAATTGAGAGGTATGCTTCCATCCTAAATTGACAACTCTCCCAGAAAGACAAAAAGGCATAACAACTACTCCACTATAAATGGCCAGTATTCCAAACCTCTTCCAGGACCTCTGATGGGCAATCTCCTGCTTCTGGAGCCAAAGCCTGAAACCTGTGGGATGGAAAATGTTAGAGAATATCAGCTAAAACATTCAGCCACCCTGGTGTATGCTTAGCGGAAACTAATAAATTTGTCCTGAGGCTGTCCAAAACCAATTTCTTCAAAAGAGTTTGCAGTGCATCAGACCCTGATGACTTTTTCAACAACACCTTCACTAATGCTTCATTTTCTCAGTTAAAAAAACTTTTTTCTTTCACACAACTCTCCTTGTCAAACTATTGAAGGTGCCCAAATCATCATCAGTTCCAAAAATATGATGTTTTTTTCTTTCAGCTGGCCAGACATGTGGCTAAGACACCATGAACCATTTTCCCTTGAAATAAACCTGAGCCTGGTACTGAGCTTAGCAGGTCATTGTCTACCTCACATATCCGTCAGTTGTTGCTACACTTTTTATTGACCTTTGTACCCATCATGTATTGATACTGTATGTATATAATTGCAGCTCTGGTGCTTTGACTCATTGCACATCCTAGTGTTCCATTGTACCACCGTTCCTACAAATTCATTTCATTAGCACTCATAAGTACCCTCTATTTCATCAGACACTAACTATCATAAAGTCACAGTTTACCCCCCAATTTGTTTCTAACCTGATAGCAGTAGAGACACTGTGGCAATACAAGAACTGCCTAATGCTCACACTGACAATTACTTCATTGTTCCTATAGATGATTCCATATATGAGTGGTATTATTATATAAGAACCATGGAGGTCAGCCTCTCTTCAAAGACTGTAGACTATACTCAGCATGTTGTCGGTTCTAACACCCACATCACAGAACCACACCTACCGTGTCCTAGACAAACAAAGAAGCCTTCTTATGCTGAGCTACTTAAAGCATCCCTGCCTAAACCACAAGCTTTGTGTGCAGGACACTCAGTGTCACACCAAAGGTAAACAAAATGCACAACACACTACAGAAAACACAACTATAAAATGGTGTCACTCAATTGGTAGGGCACAGCCTTAAGGCTGTAAGGCCAAGATAGAATGTCTTGTAACAGCTTAGTCTTAGGTGACAACATAATCAGACATACAGATACACCACTCACCAGGCTGAGCAAAGACAGAGTAACAGTTAGCTGTCTCTCAGGTGTCAGGATCTGCACTCTGCAGTGTCAGTGAGACCCTCAAATCCCTTCAAATGACATGGTTTGTGCATTGAAGGTAGTGAATGACTTGAGACATACTTCCTTGGATCATATGAAGATGGACATGATGGAGCTCTAGAAATATGCATCTGGTATTGTTGTTAAACTAGTATTGAGCAGTACCCTGCCTTCACCAAGAATGATGCAAAATACTAACAAAAGATAATTGAATTTGCTTATTAATGTAACTATCAGTTTCATTCTAATGGGATCCAGTACATAAGCTGGGAACAGATGATTGACAACTCTGGCTGCTTTGCTAGGGATGCCTTGAACCTCTATCCACATGACTTCCATATATTGGCATGGACCTTTTCCTTCCCCATACTGCCTTTTTTAGGCAAGGTCAATCTCTTTGAATTAACTACAGACAAATCAAAAACATATAAACATAGCACTGCACAATGCTAGAAGCCTAAGCAAGATGTTGCATCCTTTCAGGTACTCTTAACTCTATGAAATATAGCAATAGCACCCGCACAGTTCAGGGTTTCAACTTGTATCACTTGTGCAGACACAACACGGAAAATAATGGTGTTATCAGAGGTGTTTGTAAATATTCCTAGGAAGCCATTTCACCTCCAGACTATCAAGCCAGGACATTGAACTTGAACTTCTCTACATACTTTTCATGTTAAATAGAACATACCGTATCAAAGCCATCTATTATACCCCCACGATGTTACGTGCAGTCCATGAGGCATACCTAAACAAAATGACATCTCTCCCTTCAGAGGTTAACACTATTATCTTGGAAAACTTCAGCTATCCCTCCATTAAGTGGGAAACCTATACAACCTTGACTAAATCTGACTAAAGATTCCTGGACTTCATTACTGCTTCCTCCCTTGACTGACTGGTTCAAGTCCCACTAGGAGTTCAAAACTATTGAACTGATTCTCAACAATATTGCCACCCTGTGCTCAAGGCCTACAGTTATCATGACCACCATTCAGTAATACTCACCACTTACTATAAAAAATCTTTTGTTTTTAGAGAATACTCTAAAGAAAACCTAATCCAGCTAACTGATGACTTGATGAAATGTAAGTACTCTTTTCATCTTGATTACCTCATTTCACATGCTGGTACATTTATGAATAATTTCTATGCCCACGTCAAAGCATGCATTGAGGCACCAGTCCCCATAAGACATAAATACAATGCCAAATTCAGAGGAAAAAAAACTATGCTGAAACTCTAATATAGACAAACTATTCAATAAGAGAAAGAAACTTCTAGTCCATAAAAGCAAAATTAATACCCATCATCAAGATAAAAAAGAACTCAGAAGCAAAATCAAATCTTTCAAAAGTAAGTATGAATTGAGAATTGCTATCACTATCTCTGCTAAATGCAACCACAAAGATTTTTTCAGCTATGTCTACAACTTTAGAGGAAATGCTCAGCAATGCTCAGAGCTAAAACATAACAAAACTTACTCATCCCCTGAGGACATATCCAGCATATTAGTGGACAAGTCCATCAATAACTTTACTCCCCTATCTCCTTCCAACTTTCCCCAGCTTATTAGATTGATCACACAGCCTCATCTGATCACTTCTGAGCAAGTCCTGAATGCTCTCTCCAAGGCCAAAAACACTTGCTGCATTAGGTCTGATAAAGTACCAGGCTGCCTTCTTGTTAGCACTTGTCACTGTCTTGTAGACATACTGCTAAGCCAATTCAGCCTAAGCCTCTCCACTGGATTTGTGCTAGAGGATACACTTTTGGAACTCCTGGTGGTCTGGCTGGAGTGATTCTCAAACAATCTGGAAATATATCGCTGATTGATAAGTATATTTCTTGGCCTTTTAACCTTTCAGAGTTCTGCATTGTCTTAATTTTGCCTGACTGAATTATTGTTTGCCTGACTGAATTATTTTATATATTTTCTGGCATTGTTTTATGTTTCTCATCTGTCCTGAAACTGTTTTTCCCCATCCCCCTCACCCCATTCTTGTGGTGTTATTATAGTTGGTGGCTTTGCAGTTGCCCGCCCCTACTGTAAATTTGATCTGGGGCACCCCTCCCAGTTTGGTGTTCACTCTGCTTAATACAGAGTGAACATTTGAGAAGACCAACCCCCCTTGAGTTTTTCTTCTGCTCTTTCTTCCTTTCTCCTTGCATTTTACTAAAATAAATTGCACTTTATTTTGCTTGCCTCTTCTTAAAAGTACTCAATTGTATTTATTCTGCTGCATTTATTACTGCTTGGTAATAGCCTGATTAAATTGTAACTGTTATTCTAAGCCTTTCAGTTTAAGCACTTGGACTTCAGACCAGTTGTTTTACATTGAGAAGGTTTGTGGTCTGCACTGTTGTGGCAGGACAGGCAGCTTACATCCTTCTAAATTGGGAATTGCTGATTGAAGGCTCAGTGTCTGTTATTCTAAAAGTGTATTAGCTCTGGTTTAAGCACTTGGGCTTCAGGCCAGTTATTTTACATTAAGAAGGTTTGTCGTTTGCACTCTTGTGGGAGGAGAGGTTAGATCTGCCCTTCTGAGCTGGGAATTTCTGGTTAAAGGACTATTGTGCCTGCTTATTTCAACTGTTTCTTTCTGAAACTGGTGCACCTTGTTTGCTGTAGCATAGACTAGATTCAGGCATGCTGAATCTAGCTTTGTTTGTATAACGAGCACTAATCCAGGCCATCTTTTTTTGGAGAAGGTTCCACTGACCCTAGTGGCAGGAGTGTGCAGTTAGAACTTGTCTGATTGAAGACTGCTCTAACAGGGCTCAGTTTTGAGCTTTTTTACTGGTTAATTGGGTAATTTGTTTAAATCAGTTTGCTCATTTTCTATTGTTATATAAAAAAATTGCACTTTATTAATCTGCTTTTACTGTATTTGTGTTTCTTCCTACTTTATTGCATTTATTCTGCTGCATTTATTACCGCTTGTTACTAGCCCGATTAAATTGTAACTGCTATTCTAAGCCTTTGGTTGAAGCACTTGGGCTTCAGATGAGTTGTTTTACATTAAGAAGATTTGTGGTCTGAACTGTTGTGGCAGGACAGGTAGCTTACATCCTTCTCAGTTGGGAGTTACTGATTGAAGGCTTAGTGTCTGTTATTCTAAATGTGTATTAGTTCTGGTTTAAGCACTTGGGCTTCGTGCCAGTTATTTTGCATTAAGAAGGTGTGGTCTGGACTTTTGTGGGAGGAGAGGGTAGATTCTGCCCTTCTAAGCTGGGAGTTTCTGGTTAAAGGCTTACTGTGCCTGCTTATTTGAACTGTTTCTTTCTGAAATTGGTACGTCTTGTTTGCTGTAGCATAGACTAAATTCAGACCTCCTGAATCTAGCTTTGTTTGTATAACTTGAGCACTAATCCAGACCATCTTTTTTTGGAGAAGGTTCCCCTGCACCCTAGTGGTAGGAGTGTGCAGTTAGAACTTGTCTGATCAAAGACTGCTGCAATGGGGCTCAGTTTTTAGCTTTTTATTGGTTTATTTGTTTAACTCAGTTTGCTCATTTGGTACGATTATATTTTTTAAAAAAATGCACGTTATGCATCACCACTTAGCTAGGGTTAAACTATTCCCTAGTGGCAGGAGTGTGCAGTTAGAACTTGTCTGATCGAAGACTGCTGGAATGGGGCTGTTTTTAACTTTTTATTGGTTAATTTGTTTAAATCAGTTTGCTCATTTGGTACGGTTATATTAAAAACAAATGCACATTATGCATCGCCGCTTAGCTAGGGTTAAACTATTCCCGGCGCCATAAAGTCTGCTCTTTAAATTTTCCCTTAGAACTAGCCAGTTTTTTAGTTTTAGCACTCAAATCTGTTTCTTTGAGCTCAGCACTTGTTCAGAACTCATTGTAAGCACTAAATAAGCTACAAATTACTACAGCACTCAACTTTCCTCACTTGTCTAGACGTAAACAGTTTTTAGTAATTAATAAATAAGCACATATCCAGGCATGTCTAAGGGTCAGCTCCCAGTGTTTTCTCCTGTCTACCTGATGAATCTGGGCATCTTGGGGCAATGCAGCAATTGCCTCATGTACACAGACAACCCCTCATCCTACCACCCAACGCTACAACCTGTGAGAGATGCATTTATATAGCCAAACTGGAAGCAAAGCTCTCTTCACCCAAGACTGGACTAGACAGTCAAGAGGAGAAGGTAAACACTTGCACCACACCACACCACACTCATCACATAGTCCCTCAAAACCTACACCACCAAAACACATATATAGCAACACAAAACAAACACCTACATTCACGGAGGTTCTCAATAAAAATCTGCTCAACCAACAGAGACCTCCAAATCAGAAACGCATGCAACCTCCACCCCCCAACACATCCCAAATGACACATAGCCCACAAACTCAGTGTGCCACTCAACCACAGCCCATAAGACATAACAACGTACCCAACACTCTAGTCATAGGTGACTCTATAGTCACGCACACTTATGTTCCACTCACCAGGCTAAACAAGGAGAAAGTTACTGCCAGCTGCCTGTCGTGTGCCAGGATCCACCACATAAAGCACTCCACAACAAATACAAATATGGCTCTGTCATTGTCCATGTTGGTGTGAATGACCTGAGACGTAACTCCCTGGACTACATGAAAAGAGACATGGAGGAGCTCTCTGGTCTTGTAGCCCAGGCAGGTATGACCCTAGCCCTGAGTAGCATCCTGCCATCACCCAGAATGATACCACAGTACAAAGACAAAATGGTTGACTTCAAAAATTGGCTAAGCTTCTGGTCTCATTCTAAGGGGATCCAGTATCTGTCTGCCTGGGATGACATGATCGACAGACCATGATGCTTTGCCAGAGATGGCCTGCACCTGTCGCCTTTGTGATTCCGGATACTGGCTAAGGCTCTTGTCACCCTTATAGTGCCTTTTTTAGGCAAGGTTCAAATGACAAATTCACCACCATAACAGGTACAAGCAAGCAAAATCTGAGGGTAATGCTACTCAATGGTAGAAGTCTAAACCTCAAAATGCATTCACTCGTGGCACTCCTTAAAATGGAGAACATCGAAATCTGTGCAGTGACAGAGACCTGGTTCAAGGCTGCAGAGAGCACCCCTGCATTACCAGGCTATAATTCATACTAGACCTTTCGGCCACCTAACCTGGACTGAAACACTAAAGGTGGAGGCGTGTCCATATTCATTAAGGATATCCACTCCTCCAGGCTAGTTGCTCAGCATAATGCATCCAAGATTTTCCAAGTGCAACTAACTCTGTGCAAGACCGCAATCCAAATTGTAACTTGCTACAGATCCCCCACCATGCCCCAGGATTTCCACTCCTCATTTCTTGATACACTGGAAAATATTAGGGTACAACCCAACACCCTAATAATGGGCAAGTTCAACTACCCCACCATTAACTGGGAAAACTACTCATGTACCAACTCTTTTGCGCAACATTTTCTGGAATTCATAAATTCCAACGCCTTGGTCAACTTATCCACACCCCCACCAGGGGCAGCAATATCCTAGACCTGGTCATTACCAACATGGGTGACTGGTGTTCCACACCAGAGGACAATTCCTCGTTGGTCAGATCCGACCACAAGCTAATCAGCCTTGACATCCACATCCTGCCCCACCCCCCCCCCCATTAGGGAAACCACCGTAAAAAAATTCTCAAAAGCCAACTTCACGCTTCTCAAGACAGAATTGGCAAACTTCACGACACCCATGCAGATGGACAGTAGAGGTATGACTGCTGAATCCTACACAAATGCACTTTATAAGCACTTACACAAGTGCATGGATCATGCTATCCCTAACAGAACCAATATGCTGTCCTCCAGAAAAAGGAAGCCAATCTGGTTGTCCCCTGCCATAAACAATCTCTACAACAGAAGAAAGAAACTGTTGCAAAAAAGGGTAAAATCCCATGACTGGAAGAACTCCCTGGTCAGCCTCAGTAAGAAGCTGAGATCCCTCATAAAATCCTCCAAAGCTAGTTGTGAAAACAAAATCTCCACTGATTCTAAAGACAACCACAAAGCATTCTATAGCTATGTCAAGAATCTCAATGGCAACACTCAGATCTGCTCTGAGTTACAGCACAATGGCACTAAATATACAGAACCAACTGATATTGCCAGCGTCCTGGCAGATAGGTTCAGTGCTAACTTTAACCCCCCCAAAGGGCCCATCTCTATACCGGGAGAATGCAAAGTTCCTGTAATCACAGCTGCACAGGTAAAAACCACACTCTCCAAAGCCAAGAACACAGCATCCATGGGACCTGAGAACATCCCAGGCTGCGTTCTACATGAATTACAGAATGAACTGGCACCCCACCTAAGCACCATGTTCAATCATAGCCTCACCTCAGGCTTTGTGCCCACTGAATGGCTCACAGCGACGGTTATCCCACTTCACAAAGGGGGAGCACCACGGAGCCCAGGAACTACTGCCCCATTAGCCTAATGAGCCTGGTCTGCAAGGCCATGGAACGTATCATCATGGAACTTATAAACAAAGACATTGGAATTCTCCAAACTCTGGACCCCACCCAGTTTGGGTTTGCAAAAGGCAGATCATGTCTCCTAAACCAGAATGACTTCCTTGAAGCAGTCACCAAAGCTGTAGATAAGGGTAAGGTGGTTCACACAGCTTATCTAGATCTCGCCAAGGCTTTTGACACCATCCCCCACTCTGGAATTATAGATAAACTCACTAAACTAGGTATAAATCCCTATGTCACAAGATGCGTTGCCAACTGGCTCACTGACAGAACCCACACTGTGAAAGTAGCAGACTCCAAATGCGACTTCAGACCAGTGACAAGTGGAGTACCACAGGGTTCAGTCCTGGGTCCTCTCCTGTTTGGTATCTACTTTTCTGAAGTACAGGCTAACACAGAAGGTCTTTGGCTAATGAAGTTTGCAGATGACTGCAAACTAGGAGCCATAACTGAAACTCCTAATGATGTGGACATCCTACAAAAGGGCCTCACTGAGACAGATGCCTGGTGTTGAAGCCATGACCTCAAGCTCAATACCAAAAAGTGCATTGTCATCCCCTTTGGTAAAAACTTTGTACCCATGAGCTACCACATAGGTGGTAGTCTACTTAACACTGAAAGTTTGATAAGAGACCTTGGGACACAGGTGGACAGTAGTCTCTTCTTTGATAATCACACCGCCACAGTAGTCAGGAAATCCTTCTACGTGGCACACCTCATCACAAAAGGTTTCTCATTCAGGAAAAAAGAGGTCATTGTTCCCTTCTACTTGTCACTCATTAGACCCATTATAGAGCACAACGTCCCTTTTGGTATGTACCTTACAAGACATCCACAACAACTGGAAAGGCCACAGAAATACCTTACAAAGAGGATTACCAGCCTCAAACAGATGCCCTGCACAGACTGTGTAAAAAAACTCCAGCTTTACTTCATCGCATATCGCCTACTCAGAGGCAATCTCTGCCTAACACACAAAGCTATGTCAAACCCAGAGCTGCTGGACATGCTCCACTTAAAGAAATCCCAATCCCTCTGAGCTACACGCTCTGGGGACCTAAACCTTGTCACCACATTAAACAGAACATGCTGGAGGGATAGATTCCTGTCCCAGAGACTTCCCATGCTCTGGAACAAACTACCTATCTATATCAAACAAAGCTCCTCATTAGCACTCTTCAAGAAAAATCTTGATGATTGGATGGGAAATAGGAAATTCACCCCGGGGATCACCTCTGTGGCTCTGCTTGACAGGGGCACAGGAAAATAATTTTCTTGGGTGGCAAAAGCCAGGGTACCTTTTTTGCTAGGCTTCTATAGGCCCTAGGGCCAATAGCCTAGTACCTACATATGAACCTATGAATGGAGAACTGCAGTAGCCATCCTGCTCCACAAGGGGATCCACTACTAATCTAGGAAACTATAGACTTGTAAACTTCACCAGCCTTATCTTCAAAGCAATGAAATGCATCATTATGGCTGACATCAAAGATTGAAACAATACTAATTTCATGAACTTTAATCATACTTTGACTTAGGAATGGGGTCCATTCTCATCGTGGTATTAGAAACCTAAAAGTTTTGGATAAATTAAAAAAAAAGAATTTATTAACAAGGACGTAGATTGCCCACAAGCCCTGAACCCAAGTCAATTTCGGTTTGTTAAAGGCAGATCCTGCCTTCTAAACCTGGTGAGCTTCTTTGAACATGTCACTGATGCATTAGACTTGGGAAAATTAGTTTATATTGCCTACATGGACCTGGCCAAATCCTTTGATACTAGCCCACATTCTGGCATTCTCAATAAGCTAATTAAACTAAACGTAAACCACTGTGTTACCTACTGGAGAGCAAACAGGCGAACTGACAGAGCCAAATCTATTAGTTTGAGAGACACAGCTTCTTTGGAAAGATTAATTACCAGCTGTGTCCACCAGTGATTGGATCTAGGATCACATCTCTTTGATATTTACTTCTTTAATATTCAGGCTGCCACCAAGGGCCTCTGGCTGACAAGTTTGCAAATGACTTGGAGATGTCATTAGTTCCCCATCTTACTTCCACACATCAATAAATGGTGCCTGGACCACAGGCTAAAACTTAATACCAAGAAATGCAAAATTGTGTTATTTTGCAAAACTGGGCACCCATGCATCCACCAGACTGGGGGTGCCCCCTTTGAAAGTTGAATCCTTTTTGGACCTGAGCACTTTCATTGACAGACTATACTTTGATCACCATGTATCCACTGTTGTTAGGAAATCCTTTTACCTAGCCAGACTAATCACCGGGGTAATTTTTACAGATCTGATGAAGTTATCATCCCTCTTACTCCCCCATCAGGCCCATAATAGAGTAGAATGGCCCTTTTGGCATGCACTTGTGTAAGTATATGACCCAGCTTGAGAGACTGTTGCATTTCTTCACCTACATAATCAAGGGCATGTCTTCCCTAATCTACCCAGAATGCTTTAATGTTTTCTGTTTCCTACAGACTCTTGAGAGGTGACCTCTGTCTAGCCTACAGGCCCTCAAAGGATCCAGTGCTATGCAACCTCCTGCACATCCACAGAAATAATAACACCCAAAACATCCACTCAAGAGATCTTAACTTCCACCAAAAATAAATAGGATCTGCTGGTTAGATAGGTATATATCCCAGAGAATATCTCTTTTATGAATTACCTTTGGATATAAAGCAAAGTAGCTTTAGGTGTAACCTAGACAAATGGATGAACAATCACAAATACACCCCAGGTGTGGCCCCTCAAGCCCTCATTGTCAAAGTTCAAAACTAACTATAAATTAGTACCTATGATTTTGGATATTATGGTTAGGCTACAAATGGTTCTCTGGATCAACAGACTAGTATTAACCTATGAACCTATAAGGCCTTTCTACAATATACATATTATTATTTTTGGGACATCAGCTGTACCTCTTTCTTTATATTTTAATTACCTAATCTTTACTTCTTATTTTTTAATGATTTTATTTATTTTTACTTACCTACTTGTTAATCCAGAAAGCCCACTGGACATAATTGTCCCTTTCAGGATGAACCCAGGAACATATTCTAACCAAGTGGCTCACTTAAAACACACAGCAGACAAACACAGGCAGAAAGATTAAACCCTGTACCATGGAATATAGAAGCACTTGTTAACTGCTCAACCTTAATTCTCTGTGCTACTACCAACAATATTTCTGTACTCCTTTGGTCAAGAATTCTGGACAAAAATGAAAATGATGGGGAGGGAGAACAAAAGGTCCACCTACAAGGACAATTTTTAATCTTACTCTCATTCGTTTAAAGTTAATAGACAACACATGTGAGAGTGTTCAATCTCATCGTTTGTTTTTACACACGGGTTCGGAGCCGATCCTCGGCTCCGAGTCGGCCGCATAGCAAAGCTCTGCATCTAAGAGAAGCTCGAGACCAGGCTATATCCCACAATCCTCCCTGCCATTACTCAGATCTAGTTTGCCGCTGCAACAGGTCACATCGCGTCGGAGAGCTCAGACCAGAGTTTTAAAAATTTGACAGATAAGATAGTATTTTTTTTGCTTCTTTTAGTCCTAAAAAGTTATAGTTTTTTGTTGTGAATAATTGTATTTTATTACAATAGTGTGTGTGTGTAACTAGTTATTTTGTTAGTTTTTTTCTATAGGTTTCCCTTTGGGGCCTACCTCCTTCTAAATTCTAACTCTCCTTTATTTTTTTTACCTCACTTCTTCAGTATGTCTGAAAAAGCTAAAAGTGGGTTCAAAAGGTGCCAGTGTGGACAGAAAATGTCCATCACTGACAACCACCTCCTGCGTCTACTGTCTTGGCCCTCTCCACTTGCAAGAGGATTGCTCCATTTGCCATTCCTTCAGTGGGAGGGTCATGACAGATAGACGCAGGAAACTTATTGATAGGGGGCTTCTTAAGCCTGCTTTTCAAGAAGCCTTGGACAAGTCGGACCAGGCTTCTAAGTCTTCGAAGGGGTCGAAGATGTCGGAGCCCATGTCATCGGCTCCGAGTACATCTTCCAAAGTTCGTTCGCCGGTTCCACAGACTTCGGGGCCGAGCGTCGAACGTTTGTCTCTCACTGAGCCCCAGGTCTTGGAACCGGTGTCGGAACTACCGCCACCATCGATTCTTCGGTCGGTGCCATCTTCGGCTCCTTCGACCCGTTCTTCCAGACCACTTTCTGATATTGATGTGGATCGTGTCGTGCAGAAACTGATGGAGAACACGGCTCTTTCCAGGTTGATTGCAGTTTCCTCCCAGTTGGTGTCAAAACTAGAAGGCCTCCCTTTATCTCCAACAGGTCCTCCTTCGAGACCCATCCAGTCTTCGGAGCTGGAAGAGGATGAGCCGATGATAGTGGAGCCATCGGTGCCGAAACCGTCCATAGCACGATCGACACCACTTACCTCGACTCCATCGGAACCGATAGGTGAGTCTCGGAGTCGACGATCTCTCCTTGGTTCCGTGACCAAGAGTCGTACCGACCTTTCGGTGCCGACTCTCCCTCTCGGGGCCTCGGCGCAGATCGGCTCGGCTCCGTCCTCGGGGTCGAGACCCATGGGCCCCGTGTCTCGGATTCTTCCATGTTCTTCGGAACCGGGAGAGTCCTCGGCCCAAGGTTCAGGGGCCTTTGACCTCATGAGGAAGGTTTGTCTACACAGACAACCACTACATCGGACGCATCTTCTCCCTCCCCTAAGGAGCCGCTCTCTGTTTCTGTTCCCACGACACATCCAAAGCGTGGAGCACCATTGTCTCAGCCATCCCTAGAGGATGCCCCCTGTTCTCTGAGGCCTCACCGGAATCCCCCTCCGATGAGGTCCCGAGGAAAAGATTGTGCAAGAGGAGGCACTTAGACTCCCCACAGGAATCTTTAACGTCTGACACTGACTTGGAGGAGTCAGAGGGGTCCCCAAAATCACCCTCCGAAGATGTCTCATTTGCGGACATATTGGAGATATTAAAACAGAGGGGTGATTGGCAGTCCCTAGCCCCCACTGAGGACGAGTCAGTGTTGCTGAAGGCATTTGGTGCTCAATCTTCTACCTCCTGGGTTACTCCGCCCTTCGATGAGTTAATGGAATTAATTGCTCGAAGGGCGTGGGAGACACCGGACACAGTGGAACCAGTCCCTAGAAAGCCAAGTAAGTTCATTACTGCCCCCCAGGACAAGTCTTACCTAACAAAAGGAGTCCCCGTTGATGCTATGGTGGTGGCAGCAGCCACTAAAAAGGAGATGTCGGAGTCTTCCTCTTCTGTTCATCCTCCTAATAAGGATTCTAGGACTATGGACAGATACGGGAAGCGCGTTTTTAGTTCAGCGACTTTTTCCATGCGTTCGCTAAACTATTTGACACATTTTACACGACTACAGAGGGATCTCATCAAGGAGCTGAGAGATACCCTCCAGGGTAACACAGATGCTGCTGTTTCAGATAAGGTGACAGCACAACTTAACACCCTTACCTCCGTAGTAAACTCGTCCATGAGGCTCATCTCGCATGCGGCTGAAGGGTCGAGTAGGGCCGCAGCTTCAGCGATTGCTCTACGAAGACAATCCTGGATGTGGCTGTGCTCTTTTGCGGAAGCCTTCAAGTCTTCTTTCGCCAATGCCCCCTTTGATGGTGCCACTCTTTTTGGGCCCAAAGTGAAAGAGACATTAACTCGGTGTGAGCAAGAAGGAAAGACTCTGTCTGCTGTCGGAGTCCGTTTTTCCGTTCCATCCAAACCGTACCCCAAAGGGCAACGAGGCGGAAAAATGTGGTTCCGTAGAACTCAGGGATCTTTCCAGGCCACACAGAGTGAACCCCCCCCAGAGGCAGAGGGGGGGGCAGACAAGGAAGACGCCGCCCTGGTGGCAGAGGGGGTCCGCAGAACCAAGGCGACAGGGATACTATCCCTGGTAAGCCTTTCCAGCACTCCTGAATGGAGGCCCGACTGTCCTGCTCTGGAGGCAGTCGGGGTCGCTTGGCTTTATACCCACAGGCCTGGCAAACTCTCACCTCAGACTCCTGGGTAAAAAGCATTGTAACCAGAGGATACAAAATACCCCTTATGTCAACTCCACCCCAACACAGAAGGTCTCCAGATGTGCCACTCTGTCTGCGAGGCCAAGCAGCAATAGAAATTTCAAAGCTGCTCAAAAAAAGAGTCATTCAGCCAGTCCCGGCGGACCAAAGAGGATCCGGAACTTACTCAAGGTTCTTTTTAGTTCCAAAAAAGACAGGGGACTGGAGACCCATTTTGGATCTCAGCAATCTCAATACCTTCGTGAAGAAGGAAAAGTTCCGGATGGTCATGCTTCAATCGATCCTTCCATTTTTACAGAAGGACGACTGGATGTGCTCAATAGATCTCAAGGACGCATACTACCACATCAAGATGGCCAGACCGTCCAGAGATCACCTGCGCTTCCGGCTGGGAGTCAGTCATTTTCAATTTCGAGCCCTGCCCTTTGGGCTCACCTCAGCCCCAGGGTATTCACCAAATGCATGGCAGTGGTAGCATCTCACTTGAGATGTCTAGGATTCCGGGTGTTTCCCTATCTGGACGACTGGCTCCTCACCGCCACCACCGAGCGTCTCCTCATACAAGCAAGAGACTATACAGTCAACCTTTGTTCCCACCTAGGGATTTCCATAAACTTCAAAAAATCTGTCTTATTGCCTTCACAGCATATTTCATTTATCGGAGCGGACCTAGATACCCGTTTAACATTAGTAAAGCTCCATCAAGTAAGGGTTTCATCCCTCAAGGAACAGGTTCTTCTTCTGCTGCAATGCAGAAAAGCCCCGGCCAAATTGGTGTTGAAAGTTTTGGGTCTCATGGCAGCGTCCCTGATTGCGATTCCCATGGGAAGGTTGCACATGAGACTCCTCCAATGGCTACTGTTCACACAGT
This sequence comes from Protopterus annectens, assembly GCF_019279795.1. NCBI lineage: Eukaryota > Metazoa > Chordata > Ceratodontiformes > Protopteridae > Protopterus > Protopterus annectens. The sequence goes on along the minus strand of NC_056725.1, from coordinate 186,647,312 downwards.
GGTCATTCCAACAGTTACCCCTAAAGTACGAGATACTGATAACGGATTCCTGCAAGTGGGACCTCTCATGGTGGATGTCCAGCCAGGACCTCACCATGGGTCGTCCATTTGTTCTACCAAATCCGACAGCCACTATAACCACGGACGCTTCCCTGATAGGGTGGGGGGGATTTTTTCAGGGAAGAACAGTCCAAGGGGAATGGTCCAACATCGAGTACAACCTGCACATAAATGTTCTAGAAATGAGGGCGGTGTTCCTAGCATTGCAACACTTTCAAACCCTCCTACCTCTAGGGACAGTAGCAGTTCAGACAGACAACATGTCTGTAGTCTGGTACATAAACAAACAAGGGGGAACCAAATCTTACCCATTATGCAGAGAGGCCATGAGAATTTGGCAATGGGCAGAGTCCACGGGTCGCTTTCTGATAGCAATGCACATCCCGGGGTCATCCAACGTCATTGCGGACAGGTTGAGCAGAGCCATCCTGTTACCCCACGAGTGGTCCCTCAAACTACAAGTGGCGGAGAGAATTTTCCGAAAATGGGGCCAGCCTTGCTGCGATCTATTCGCCTCCCCGATGAATGCCAAATGCAGAAGCTATTTTGCCCTTCTACCCCCTCCAGGGGATGTCCCCAGGGGCGCACTGATACACGATTGGCCCGGGGGTCTCCTATATGCATTCCCACCTATTCCCTTGATTCCCAGATTTCTCCAGAAAGCCATGAACCTGGAAAGGACAATTATACTCATAGCCCCATTCTGGCCTCGACAGATATGGTTCCCCTTTCTTCGAGCCCATCTAATAGAGGAACCTTGGATCCTGGACCCAGTACCAGATCTACTGACGCATTCGTCGGGAGTTCTTCACCCGTCTCTTCTATCCCTCAAACTAGCAGCTTGGCTGCTCCACTTCCCCGCCTAGCCAGGTCTGATCTTCTTTCTCCGGCAGTGCAGCGCATTTTGGTTGCCTCTCATAAGGCTTCCACCACAAAACTTTACAACAGTAAATGGAAATGCTTTGTGTACTGGGCATCTAATCAACACTTGGACCCCTTGGTTGCTCCCTTACATAAAATACTAGAATTTCTTTCCATCCTTTTCCATGAAGGGGCCTCTACTTCCACATTAAGAGTGCAGTTGGCTGCCATATCCAACTTTCATGTTGGTGAGAATGGTTCTTCTATCATGTCCCACAGGCTTTGTAAAGCCTTTATGAAAGGTTCGTTCCATCTGCGACCTCCTGTCAGGGATCCTTTATTCCCATGGAATTTAAATTTGTTGTTGTCACAACTAATGTTACCACCTTTCGAACCAGCTTCTTCTTCCCCCCTGAAATTTCTGTCTTGGAAGACTCTCTTTCTTGTAGCGGTTACTTCAGCTCGGAGAGTTTCAGAGCTGCAAGCACTGTCTATTAAACCTCCTTACTTAAATTTTCACCCAGATAGAGTTTCTTTACGAACAAATCCGTCCTTCCTTCCCAAAGTATGCTCTGTCATTAATATTAATCAATCCATTGAACTCCCCACTTTCTTTAAAACCATACCAGTAAGCTGGAATATATGTTACACAAGTTAGATGTCCACAGGCAACTCAGATTTTATTTAGACAGGACTAAAGACTACAGAAAAACAGATCAACTTTTTGTTGCATTTGCAGATAATGTAAAGGGCATGGCAGTTACAAAACGCACTCTTTCTAAATGGCTTACTGATTGTATAGCCTTTGTGTATTCTAAGTCAAACCAGGCCTTACCCACCAAACCAAAAGGCCATTCTACTAGGTCCGTCTCCACTTCCTTGGCTCATGCAGCTCGCCTACCTTTGGACACGATTTGTGCAGCAGCCACGTGGTCTAAACCACATACTTTCATCACTCATTATAGGGTTGACAAAACCTCCAAAGACAGGACATCCTTTGGTTCCACTGTGCTCAGGAACGTTCTTCCATGAGTCACTCAGGGTGACGGAGCTAGGGACGCTACCCGTGTGTAAAAACAAATGGCGAGATTGAACACTCTCACATAAAGAAGTTATGTTCTTACCATAACGTTCCATGTGGAGTGTTCATCTCGCCTTTGTTTTTACATTCCCCCCCTTTTCCCTCCCTCACGGTTTTGGAAGAACGAGTAGGACTAGAGTCTGGCCCACATGTCTTACCTATTCCGGGTATCTTTCTTTACCCCTTGTTGGTTGTCAGTGAGATGGTGTCTCTGAATGTTTTCATTCATAGCAGTTTGTAGCCTGGATACATTAGGATTATTGATTTTTTTCTGGTTTGCTTGCAAACTAGATCTGAGTAATGGCAGGGAGGATTGTGGGATATAGCCTGGTCTCAAGCTTCTCTTAGATGCAGAGCTTTGCTATGCGGCCGACTCGGAGCCGAGGATCGGCTCCGAACCCGTGTGTAAAAACAAAGGCGAGATGAACACTCCACATGGAACGTTATGGTAAGAACATAACTTCTTTTTCTGCACTACCAATCAGCAATAACTCACAGCACTTATTAGATAACCCCCAAAACTCAACCAGGAAGAGGCACCACCCACCTGCTTGAAATCACAAGTTAAGCAACTGGAAAGTGAAGGACTAAAATCCTGTACTCTGGGCTATGGAAGCAATTTGCTTACAACTCAGCCTTAATACTGTACCATGAGCTACAGAAGCAACTCCTTAACAGGTCTGACTAAATCCTGTATGCCGACTGCCAGGCCCTCCCAGCACGACCACAATCTAGTCCACATTCTGCCCTCACAATCACTGACCTTCCTGATACACACCACAGACCACAGATAGTCAAAAACTTCCAGACCTTGGGCCCCCTACTCATCCAGCTAAACTTTCTTGCTCCTGAATTAGGAACTAAGCAAATCAAAGATAATGAAAAAGCAATGTTCAACACTGAGACAATGTCACATATTATCTTAATTCATTTAAATTGATAATAGAATAATAGTTGCATCAACATGCATTTTCTGAGAATAAGAAGTAAGAAAAGCTAAAGCATGACTGACTGACCATAGAACTACCAGAAAAAGAACTAAGCCCAAAATCAGGGACAATATCTCATGTTACATAAAGTTAACAGAAGAATAGAATTTGTAACCGCATACATTTTCAGAAAAGTAGAGTATCACACCTTAATGCCTGGCATAATTGACAGACCATAATGCTCTGTGACCTGTCAAGAAGCCAAAATTTAACATGGAACAGGACAATATATGAGGCAAAATCAGGAGCACTCTAGAAAATCAGGGATAGTTGAGAGGTATGCCCCTACCTCCCACTTGTCTGAAGTCACATATTAAAAAAATGGAGGTGGGAGGAATAAACCTTGCCCCTGAACTATGGAAGAAACATATTAAAGTCCTAGTCCTAAAGCACTCTTAGAAACTAGAATCTCCACACCACAAAGGTCAGTGAGGCACATGGCCCTCCCTGGACTCTCCTGTCCCAAATAATACTATAAAAACCTGGGCAGTATGAACCTCAGAGAAGTACCCCCCATCCATTCCTACTCAGTTCTGATACCTGATGGGTACTATGCGCCCCTTTTCTCTCTGTTCACTGAGAGGATGTTTTATAGCTTTCTATACCCCAGCCATAAGTGAACAGTTTTATCTTACCAACCAGCTCTGCCTGCCAGCATGAGATACCCATCTAGTAGTGCACCACCAACATCTGGAGAAAACAGCCTCTATAATCCCCTGCCAACTGGATCAGCAGTAGCTACATCAAAAGCCAAGAATAGAGGAACAGAACCCAGCTGCTAAACCAAAAACACCACCTCCTAGTGCATGATCCTGACTTAGTGAGGACACCCTCAGCTTCTGCTTTACTTCTACTTCCATAATACCACCTGCTTGTCCCCAGCCAACCCAGGCATTGATGCTTCCAAGCCAAGGACCCACAGTGAACACTGAACTCCCTTAGTAATTAACCGCTTAGCCCCACTACCTCTATGTAGGGAAGACAACCTTAATTTATTACATTTCACTCTAGAACCCATACCTCTTTCCCTTTCTTCTTTTTTTTTTATAATTTTATAATTTAAGGATCTCCTGCCTACCACACTCCCATACAGATTACATTAAGGGGTACTTACCTGACCCTGAAGCCCACAAAATTGCTACATTACATGTGCTGGCCTGCCTCTCTTCCTGCTCAGCTGGAAAATGTAACTGGCACTGCTTGGCATAATCTCATGCACAAAGTTGTACTAACAGAAAAAAAGGTATGTGGCAGCCCTTCAGGGTCATGAGCCATATGTGCTGATATATAAATTTGTAGAGAATATAACTTGTGGAAGGTAGTAAGGGAAAGAAGATGAAGACAGGAATGTATAGTAGGTAGTACAGCTATACAAACATATAACATATATAACAAGCAGTGTAAGTGATGCAACAATTAGTATGCTCACATTTGGTGCAACTTAAGTAGCTGGGGCCTTCTATTCCCACACCAGGTAGACTAATCGATGGCACTCCAGTGCAACATAAGGGGGTGCTGCATTCCAGAATCTGTCATCCTTCAAATGAGATGCTAAAAAAGGCCACATCTGCTTAAGCTGGTGGTAGCTAAGGTGGATGCAAAAGAAACCATAGCACCTATCAAAAAGAGTAGGAGTCCTTTATTTATATAAAAAAATAACTTTTATTTAAAAAATATTCACCTATTTACAAATATTTACATATGTACAAATACATAAATATACAAGTCTGTTTATACATATTCATAATTTCCTTTACAATCATACTAAATTTTCTTCCCTATTAGACTCCTCTCCTTTTCCATAACCACCATCTGATTTTACTTAATATTGCTGCTAAAATTCATTTATCACTAAAAATAATTTAATTTATTTTTCATTCCATGCAACCCATACTGCGGTGGTGGTGGTGCTGCGGCAGCGTTGTCGCCTCACAGTAAGACGTTGTCCTGTTCGATTCTCAGCTAGAGCATCTTCTGTGTGGAGACATGCATGAATGGGAGTGCCTTCATTGAAGGTTGTGCGTCAGGGCTGGCAACTCGGCATGTAAAAATCTACTGCCAATCATTAGCGGACCGGAGATCCGCTGTGGCAACCCCTAACCGGGAAAAGCCAAAAGACACAACAACATTCCATGCAACCCATATAACATAAAATATCTTTTTATCTATTCATTAAACATACTCTTTACTTCTATATTTATGATATCCATATTCAATCATATCCATGTTTATTTATCTTCAAAAACAAAAAAACTTCTATACAGTTACCCCATAACTATTTTACTTTTAAAATTTAAAAAACACGTTCTGTAATTTCTTCTTCTTGACAATGGAAACATATTCCATTGCTTTTCTTTTTATATGGTATATTTCCTTTCACTGGTAATTTATCTATTATAAGTCTCCACAAAAAAAATATTGGCATTCTACTTTCTGATTATGCCATTTGCTTCTTATTCTTATAACTTTATTTTTTCATCTGTTAGATTTCCTTGATTTTGCATTGTAATGCTTTTTCATTACATGCTTATACCATATCTTTCTTTTTTTCTGTATCATCAATTTTTATTTTCCACAAAAATACTTTTTCTTGGTAACATTTTATTTCTTCATTTATGTACTCTTTTTCTCTTTTACTATTTTTTACTATACCCCAAAATTTTATTGGCTATATGTATACAGTTTTACTACTAACCTCTCATCTTTTTCATGTATCTATTTTAGCACTTTGTATAAATTTAATGAAGCAGCATATTCCACTGGGTTAGTTAACCCTAAACCTCCTTCTTTATTTACATACAAAACTCATATTTTTACTGTGTTTAATCTACAACCCCATATAAATAAAAACAGTATGTGCAAAATTTCCTTTTCAAATACTGTTGGCAGAATAAATACGTTTGCTAAGTATGCAATTGTTCCCATCAGTACTGAATTTATCAAATAAGTCTTTTTTTCTGAATGATAATTTAAATGTTCTCCAGAAAGGATGGGTTTGTTTTATTTCTTCTATTTTTTCCATTGAGTTCTACGTATGTCTCTATTCCCAAATTTTATACCTAACACAGACATTTTAATCATTGTAAAATATATACCCCTAGCTTTACTACATCACCTAAATATTTACTTTTCTCTTTATTTAAAGCCACCCTTATCAACACTAGGAACTCATTTGTGCAAATTATTACTTCTTTTATCCAAATTTTATTTTTTGCAATTATTATAATATCATCTGTATATGTTAGCAGAACTGGAATGCCTAACCATTCTGCTATTATATACCCACGTCCATCATCATTTTGTAACTTATTTCACATACTGTCACATTCATAACTAATACAAAGAGTATACAACTCATTGGACATCTCTGTCTTACACCACTTTTCATATGTGCCTCTTGGCTTAACCAGCCATTTACATGTATTTTTACTTTATTATTACTATATGATGACATACATACATACATACATACATACATACATACATACATACATAATTTTCTAACTTTCTCACTTATACTCTTTCATTATTACCCATAAGATTTTGTGTCCAATTGTGTCAAATGCCTTATTTAGGTCTCCAATCATGATTTTTTACTACTTCTTTTCTTATCATAATATATGCAACTTCTCTAACTGTCATTAATAATTCTTGACAACCCTTCCACTTTATACTATATATACTATCTTTCTTAATATTTTCCATTTTAGTTTGAAATCTCTTTTGTATTATTTTCATAAACATCTTATAATCATTATTATTTAATACTATCGGTCTCCAGTTTTGTTAACTGTCTTCTATCTTCTTCATTTTGAATTCAAGTATTCTACTACATAATTCTTTATACATAAAAGCTTCATCTAACCATTCATTCAAAATCTTTAAAAATATTTATTTTTTGGCAATCCTTTAAATTTTCATACATCATACCCTATTCCATCTTGTCCTGCAGATGAATCTATATTTATTTGCCTAATACTTTATCTAGCTTATTTAAAGAAATCTCTTTTTCCAACACCTTATTCTTTTTTTCTGTTAACTTTTTACTTACCATGTTTTTCCCTACCTTCTTTTTTACTTTAAACATTTCTTGTACATATTGTGCTATAATATTCGGAATATTTTCCTAAGTTCTTTCTATTTCTCCTTTTACATTTATTTTATTCATTACACTACCATCTTCCATTACAAACCTGCTTATGTAACTTGATCCTTCCCTTTTTTCTTGTAAAAATATCTTTACTTATATAAAAATTTTTGTATTTTTTCTTAATTTCTTTCATATAATTATTTTCTTTGTCAAACTATTTTCTATCATTATGTTCTAAATCTTTCAATGCTTCATTATACGTGCTTTTATATTTTTCTTTCTCTACTTTTCTCACATTATCTTGTCACTGTAAAACATTTTTTATATTTTTCTTAAATATCATCCACCATTCGGACCAATTTTTAGAAAATGTTCTCATATAATATGATCTTTCCATAACTGTATTACTAATCTCTTTCCTTCATTCTCTGGTCTTGATATTTGCTTTCTCCTCCATTTCATTCACCATTCCATCATCTCCTTCTCTCTCCATCTGCCTCCCTGTTTCTCCAGGCTGCTTCTGCATCTAGAATTGAAACAGGAAGTGCTCATCCAAAATGTCTCCCAACACAGTAATGAGTATGGAAAGTTCAGCGATGCCCTGACCAAATTTCCCTAAGTAGTATTAATGCCACCTCAGGTCTCCCATGAAAAGAGGCTACTAGCCTAGTAGGACTAATCCAGTCAAGAAAAAGAATAAATAAATAAAACAACCAAGACCACAACGGGGAGGTGGTGACACAATCAGGGTTGTGGAAGACAGTGAATAAGGAATATTAAACACATAGATATAAATATCAACTAACTGAAAATAAAATATATATATATAAAGCAACACATAATGTGTCTTTGTGTAGACTTAAACCCAGCAGCTCTGCCCACGTATTCTGTAAAAAGTGCTTCATTTACAGGTTGAGCTACAGAAGAAATTAGACAAAAGGTGTCAGTGCTCTATACACACTGAGCTGAGTGAAGGAGGGGCATTGACTAAAACTCTGATCTGAGATATATAACAATAAGTATCCTGTTTTTTTTTTTTTGCTTACTTTTACTAGTTATTGCTTCTAGCAGTTTATATATAGCACTTTTTATTGTCTGCTGCATACTTTGTACTGTATTTTATTGCTATTTACTAATCTGCATGGTTGAACTAAAATTGTCTGCCTTACATGGCCTGATAAATAAGGTTTTTACTGTCACACTGTTTGTAAAGCTTTTTAGTTAGTTTCACTGTGTGAAAGGTATTAACTGGAAATCTTCTCTATTTGTTAAGCATCTGTTTGTATGTTCAGATTTCCTACCAAGGAGTGTATCATATAACTGATTTCTTTGCAGTTAAAAGCATTCAGCATAGTCTCCTTGCTCCTTTATCTGTTTAAAAACTGTCATTTTGTGGCTCACTGCTGTTTTTCTGCTGTGATAAACATTTACGTAGTGTTTACTGTCTAAAAGAGTGTAGGCTAGTAGCTGTAGTATAGTCCCAGTTCAGATTTGCTGTCTCTGGGCCCATTTGTTTTTGTAGTGGTTGTTCTGAGCACATGTCCCAGGCCATCATGAGTTAGCAGAAGCTTTTCTTTATCTTCGTAGCAGGATTGTGTTGATTGGCTGTTGGCTGGTGGAAGTTGGCTGGTCTAGTGCTTGGAGTAAGCATTCATTGGTTCTTTTGAGCTTTTTTTAAAAATTTTGTTTAAGGTTGTATCTTCTGGTATTTAAGCCCTACCTTTGAGAAGATTTCTGTCTACACACACTGAGCTGAGTAGAGGAGGAGCATTGACTATAACTCTGATCTGAGATATATAGCAATAAGTATCCTTTTTTTGCTTATTTTTACTAGTTATTGCTTCTAGCAATTTATATATAGTACTTTTCATTGTATGCTGCATACTTTGTACTGTATTTTATTGCTATTGACTAATCTGCATGGTTGAACTAAAATTGTCTGCCTTACAGGGCCTGATAAATAAAGTTTTTACTGTCACACTGTTTGTAAAACTTTCATTTTGTGGCTCACTGCTATTTTTTTGCTGTGATAAACATTTCTGTAGTGTTTACTGTCTAAACGAGTGTATACTTGGTGGCTTTGCAGTTGCCCGCCCCTACTGTAAATTTGATCTGGGGCACTCCTCCCAGTCTAGTGTTGTTAGCTCATTCTACCTAATGCAGAGAGAACATTTGAGAAGGCCAACCCACTTAGTTTCCTAACCTTGAATTATCTTCAGCTTCTCCTTTCTCCCTTTCCTCTACCAAAAAAAAAAACTTCACTAGAATCTCTATGTGTTCTGCTTCTCAGCTGATAAGTATATTTTTTGGCATTTTTTTAACTGTAACAAAAAAATTCTAAGCTTGTTTCCTGCCTTTCCTGTAACTAGTCTATTCCAGATACAGATTTGCTATATCCAGGACTGTTTGTAAGCTTTTGAGCCCCCCCCCAAGCCTTTCTGTGTTGGAGGGAAGCCTTCTAGCTTATCAGTGGGAGTGGTAAGCACTAGGTAGCCTATCTATCATAAAATGAGTGGTTTCTGGCCCAGAAATTGTAGTTTATTAGCAGTTTGGGCAGTTTTTCCATCTCTGTCAGCTTTCTGGTTTAAAAGCCCGCGTTTGCGCTCTTTCCTCCTTTCCTGTAACTAGTCTAGTCCAGATACAGATTTGCTGTATCCAGGACTGTTTGTAAGTTTCTGAGCCCCCTAAGCCTTTTTTGTGTTAGTTGGAAGCCTTCTAGCTTATCAGTGGGAGTGGTAAGCAATAGGTAGCCTATCTACTATAGGAGGAGTGGTTTCTGGCCCAGAAATTGTAATTTATTGGCCGTTTGGGCAGTTTTTCCACCTGTTTCAACTTTCTAATTTAAAAGCCTGCATTTGCTTATTTCCCAACTTTTCTGCAACCAGTCTAGTCCAGATGCAGATTTGCTTTATCCAAGACTGTTTGCAAACTTCTGTGTGGTGCCAAAGTCTGCTATTCAAATTTTTCCCTCAGATCTGCTAGTTCTCTTCTCTCCTGCACTTATTAGTGTAGCACTTTAACAGACTTCTTGCAGCAATTATTGTAGCACACAAAAGTGCTACCAGCACTAAACATTCTACAAGGAAACAACTCCAGTACTTATTATTAATGCCCACCCCTCCAGGCATGTCTAAAGGTCAGTTCCCTGTGCTTTCTCCTATCAACCTGGTGAGCTTGGGCATCCTGAGGCAATGTAGCAACTGCCTCATGTACACTGACAACACTCTCCTCTTACCTCTCAACACTCAGACTTGCGAGAGATGCACTTATATATCCAAATTGAAAGTCATGCATTCTCCAGCCAAGACTAGAATAGCTGGTCGAGAAGAGAAGGTCAGCACTTGCATCCCACCACATGAAACACACAGCCCTCCAGAACACACACCAGCAGTGCCTTCACATAAAAACACAAACCACACACCCACCTTCATGGAGGCTGTCAATAAAAATCTACCCAAACAGCAGAGACCTTCAAGGCAGAAACGCACTCGACCACCACAACACAACACTAATCACAAGACACATAACTCGCCTAAACAGTGTGCCACTCAACCAAAGCCCCTAAGGCAAAACAGCATGCCCAACACACTAGTCATAGGTAACTCAATAGTGAAGCACACTGATGTCGCACTCACTAGGCTGAATAAGGAGAAAGTAACAGTCAGCTGCCTGTCAGGCACCAGGATCCACCACATAACGCACGCACTCAGGTCCCTCAACAACAGGTACAAGTATGACTCTGTCATTGTTCATGTGGGTGTGAATGACCTGAAACGTACCTCCCTGGACTACATGAAAAGAGACATGGAGGAGCTCTCGGAATATGTAGCCCAGGTGGGTATGATCCTAGCCCTGAGCAGCATCCTACCATCACCCAGAATGATACCACAGTACAAGCAGAAAATGATTGATTTCAGCAACTGGCTAAGTTTCTGGTGTCATTCTAAGGGAATCTAGTATCTGTCTGCCTGGGATGACATGACTGACAGACCCTGATGCTTTGCCAGAGATGGCCTGCATCTGTCACCTCTGGACTTCTGGATACTGACCAAGGCTCTTGCTACCTGTATAGTGCCTTTTTTAGGCAGTGTTCCAAAGGCCAAATTACCACTGAACAGCTACAAACAAATGCAATCTGAGGGTCATGCTGCTCAATGCTAGAAGTCTAAATCTTAAAATGCACTCACTCGAAGCACTCCTTAAAATGGAGAACATCGGCATTTGTGCTGTAACAGAGACCTGGTTCAAGGCAGCAGAAAGCACCCCTGCACTACCAGGCTATAACTCATTCCACACCTTTCGGCCCCAGAACTTGGACCGAAGCTCCAACGGCGGTGGTATTCCATATTCATAAAGGATGTGCACACCTCCTGACTGGTAGCCCAACATTATATATCTGAGATACTTCAGGTGCAGCTAACATTGGGTAAGACAGTGATTCAGGTCATAGCCTGCTATAGGTCCCCAACCATGTCTCAAGTCTCACACTCCACATTCCTAAGCACCCTGGAGAATATTAGGGTCCAACCTAACACTATCATACTGGATGACTTCAACTACCCCACCATTAACTGTAGAACTATTCATGTGCCAATACACTTGAAAAACGTTTCCTGGAATTCATTAATTCCAGTGCCCTGGACCAGTTTGTCCTTACCCCCACTAGAGGAAGCAACATCCTTAACCTGGTCATTACTAACATGGGCAACCATTGCTCTACACCAATAGTCAACTCCTCCCTGGTTAGATCCGGCCACAAACTAATCACCTTGGAAATCCACATCCCTCCCATCACCCCTGCAAAGGTAACCACCATGAAAAACATCTCCAAAGCTAACTTTGGGCTCCTAAAAACAGAGGTGGCTAACTTCATGGCTCCCATGCAAATGGAGATCAGTTGCATGACCGCCAAATCATACACAAATGCACTATACGAACACGTACACAAATGCATGGATCTCGCCATACCCAATAGAACCAAGATGCTCTCCGCCAAAAAAAGGAAGCCAATCTGGTGATCCCCTGCCATAAACAAATTCTACAACAGATGGAAGAAACTGATGCGGAATAAGGTGAAGTCCAAAGACTGGAAAAACTCCCTTATCAACCTCAATAAAAAGTTGAGATCCCTCCTTAAATCCTCTAAAGCTAGCTATGAAAACAGAATTGCAGCAGATAGTAAAGACAACCACAAGGCCTTGTATAGTTATGTAAAGAATCTCCACGGCAATACCCAGATTTGCTCTGAGATACTGCACAATGGCACCTCCTATACTGAGCCAACAGATATTGCCAATATACTGGCCGACAGATTCAGTGCCAACTTTACCCCTGTCTCCCCCCCAAGGGACCAGTCATAATACCAGTAGATTGCCAGGCACCCAGTATTAGTGCTGCACAGGTTAAAACAGCACTGTCCAAGGCCAAAAATACAGCTTCTATGGGACCTGAGAATATCCCTGGCTGTCTTCTACATGAACTACAGAGTGAACTGGCACCTCACCTGTGTGCCCTGTTCTATCACAGCCTCACCTCAGGCTTTGTCCCTACTGAATGGCACACTGCTACAGTCATCAACTCTCCACAAAGGAGGAGCAACTTCAGACCCTGGGAACTATCGCCCCATTAGCCTGACGAGTCTGATATGCAAAGCTATGGAATGCATCATCATGGATCTAATAAACAAGGATATAGGGAGTTTCCAAACTCTGGATCCCACACAGTTTGGTTTTGTGAAGGGTAGATCATGCCTGCTCAACTTGGTTGACTTCTTTGAGTCAGTCACCAGAGCTGTGGATGAAGGTAAGGTGTTTCATACAGCCTGCCTTGATCTGGCCAAGGCCTTTGATACCATTTCCCACTCAGGAATCATAGAAAAACTCACTAAGCTAGGCATCAACCCCTATATCACTAGGTGGGTTTCAAACTGGCTCACAGGTAGAACCAACAGTGTGAAAGTAGCTGACTCCAAGTCAGATTGCTGGCCAGTTATGAGTGGAGTCCCACAGGGTTCGGTCCTGGGTCCTCTCCAGTTTGGTATCTACTTCTGTGAAGTCCAGGCCAACACAAAGGGACTCTTCCTGACAAAGTTCACAGACGATTGCAAGTTGGGAGCTATTATTAACTCCCCAAGTGATGTTGACATCCTACAGAAAGGCCTCACTGAGATCAACAACTGGTGTCAGAACCATGGCCTTAAGCTCAATGCCAAAAAATGTGTCATCATCCCCTTAGGGAAAAACACAGTTCCCATGAATTACCACATCGATGATAGTCCACTGAACACAGAAGGCATTATAAGAGATCTGGGAACACAGGTTGACAGCAACCTCTCCTTTGACCACCACATTGCCACTGTGGTCAGAAAGTCCTTCTATGTGGCACATCTCATTACTAAGAGTTTTACATCCAGGAAGAAAGAGGTCATTGTCTCCCACTACTCTTCCCTCATTAGGCCAATCATTGAGTACAATCCCCCATTTGGCATGTACCTCACTAAACACCTGCAACAACTGGAGAGGCCACAAAAATACCTCACAAAGAGGATCCTAGGGCTTAAACATTTATCCTATATGGACAGACTCAAAAAACTCCAGCTATTCTCTGTCTCATATCGCCTACTTAGAGGCGATCTCTGTTTGACTTACAAAGCCATGTCTGACTCAGCTCTATTAGAAATGCTACATCTAAACAAATGAGAAGTGAATGGTCTAGGCACACTGACATTGGCTATAAATAAATTTATTGTAAAAAGACCATACACAAGCGCTTTCACCCTGACATAATGCAGGGCTTTTTCAAGTGAATAAAAAAGCTCAATAAAAATCCATTTAAATATCCCTACTCCCAAAAGAGGTGCCAAAAAGTCTTAAAGGCATACACTCTTCCATTAGTTGATACACTATAATTGTTAATACAATAAATGTAACTGTCCTATATTATTAGCATATTACTTATCTAAAACATTACATATTATTTCAAACACTCCAGGTGTGAAACATTTCAAAATTAAAAAAACATTGTAATGTGCTGCCTAAATGTTAGTGTTCAAAGAAAGCTACTATCTGCAACTCTACTCATATATCCACATTTTTTTCATAACTTACTTGCGTTTTTAATTATATATATATATATATATATATATATATATATATATATATATATATATATATATCTGAGGGGACTTGAACTCACAGCCCTCCCTGCTTATACTGTGCAGTTCAATTCATGTATAAGCTGAGCTACTGTAGCAGAGAGACAAGAGGCTTCTGGGAAACATGCTGCAGTTGATTGTGACACTCTTTTGGAATGAAAATAAAAGAGACAAAAAAAAAACATCATACAATCCCATGGGAACTTGACAGCTCTCCTGACTTATATTGTCAAAATCACTTCAGTTACAGGCTGAGCAACAGACTTAGTGAAACAAAAGCCTTCAGAGAAACACACAACAGTTGGTTGTTACACACTTGCAGAATGAAAGAATAAGAGTCAACAACGACTCATCAGTATACCACTTTTGGGGTCTACAATATCATTCAGAGACAAAGTTGGCATTGTAAGCCTTTCCAAGGGGCACGACAAAATACAACCTCATTTGCATGGCTGATGTCAGCTGAAGCCAATATATGTAGTGTATAACAGTGCTTGTTCTAAATAGATGGACATATGAAACATGACAACCCACCTCTTTGCTATACAGTGAGCAGTGGCTGTTCTCATTGGTTGTACATGGGCATCAATGGTGCATTTAGCAAACTGTCATGCATAGTACGATCACAAAGGATAAGTGATTTGGAAGCCCTAAATAGGCATGTGTGAGGTGTGTTTATGTATTTTTTGACCAGATTAAGGGATGGAAATGGGAGTATAAGAAAGAAATTAAAAGTGGAAGGTAGCAGGGATAAAACAGAAGGTGAGCAACTGAGGAATGGGCAGGATGAAGGTGGAGAAGGTGGAATAATTTCTTTTTGTAAGACAGGTGCTTGATTTTATGTTTAAAGAGAAAGTAAGTTGGGTAAGGAAGTATGGGAAGTTAGAGGAAGGTAAGATGATTATATTAGGCAGAAAGAGAAGTCAGACACAAGTGACATGGTATGTTGTAGGACAATAAGGGAGGGGAGCACAATGGTGAAGGATACATCTGACAAACAGAGGAAAGACAATATCAAGAAGAGTATTGAACAAGCAACAGGGGAAGCATGGACACAAAATGGAAGAGAACACCATGATAGGGAGAATAGGATAGGGTACCCACAGCTGCAATCTCTGCTAGCTATGACCATCGAGGAAGATTACTCATCCCTTGAGTATAGTTACCACTGGGCCCTGTCTCAGATGGTGGGGATGGTGCTGGACAGGGACGTGACTCAACATGTCACCAAAGCAGGGTCTCCATCTAGCTGATCTGGGCATCCAACCCCCTGTCAATAATCTCCACAACAATGTCTACCAGCTGCCAATGGGTAACAAGGGTGCCACCTAAAATGACACTACCACCAGTGGGTGCAATTGTTCCAACATTCAGTGCAAGTCTTCTTGAAGTGGGAGGTGCAGGTAGAGCAGGAGGTGTGGGGATGACTGTGCCAGTCTGGAACACAGATGTGTTAGTGCTCCTGGTGGTACTGGTGGCACTGCAGGGGCTGATAAGACTTGCTGGAGGGAGGGGTGCAGGTCACAATGCTACTGCATATACTAGTAAAATAAATGGAAAGAAAATAATAAATAAATGAATGCATGTAATAGAAAGGACAATGACAAAGAGGGTAGGGGAGGTATAAATACAACAAAACACTGAAGCTGATATATATTTTGACTTTGATACACAGAACCATAATTTACTTGAAGGACCAAAAACAGTTCTCAGTTTAATAAGGCTGTTACCATACAGAGTTGAGAGAGGTACCTGAGCCAATAACCATTACTACTTGCATTTAGTGAAGGTTTAATATGATAAGCTACTTGGACAAGCCAACAGTAGCCTTTTGTCAGAATAATGATGTCTGAGACAAATGTACATATACAAAGATGCCATGCTGCTCAGACATACATTGCACACACAGGATATAAGCAAAGGAAACAACTATATTGACAAAGATATCCACTCACTCAAATATCTTGCTCATACATGTTCCCCATCTAATGTTGTAGTTAGTATAATGAGACACAAACCTTAACTGAAATATTTCATAATAACACAAATGGGGTGGGGGGAATCATCCCCTGCTGCTGTCTGCTCCACTGACTGTTTATTTGACTCTGCCTTCAGTGCCTGGTGTGTTGGAGACTGATGACCCTTTAAGTGCCCATCCTGCTGCAACTGCTTCCTAAGTATGATATTATGTAACATTGCATACACTGACACTATTTTGCACATGTGCCATGGTCATAATGCAGGGCACCACTGGATAAATCCAGACAGCAAAAGCTTCAGCTGCCCAAACATATGCTCAGTAATATCTCTTGTTTGTGATTGGTACAGTTGTACACACAGTATGTTAGATTGTGCAGATTTTTTATTGGTGTTGTGAGACAGAGGTCTAGTGTATTTCTGGCATCACCAAGAATAAGCCCTTGAGGAAGTCACCCTTAAACCACTGGTACAGGTCACACATGTGCCATATGTGAAAGTCATGATAACTGACTGGGTAGCTTGCACATAACTTGTAGATGATACCCTGTGCATTACAGATTTACAGCCCACAGTACCTCAGAAAATTGGGCTATATTATAGAATTCCTACATGGCATTGGCTCTCTCTTCTGCAGCATGTGGGAAGCAGGACACTGAGAAACTGAATGAGTATTCTTGAGGCAGATGCCTGAGATACCCCACTGCATCACCATTAGGATGCTGAAATGTCACTGTAGCTATTATATACAAAGTAGTACATAACTTAATATCTACCGGGATAGGTGCTCCACAAATCCCACAGAGCTGAAGATGAGGCTGACACAAATTCACAGTTTCTTAGATGGTGTCCCTATTTACATGCTACTTGTTCACAATCTTGGTGTCATGGAGTCCGTGAAATTTTAAGGGTGGTCAGATGACCCTGCCCTTCTGGGGGTGATGCTGTGCACCATCAGGCATGGCAGCAGCAATAAGAGCCTCTTGCAGATACAAATTTACTAAAGCTGTGGCACCCCCTAACTTTTTATAGCAGTTATCTCAATCTGAGCATGAACATTTGCCTAGGTTCAAATATACAGCCGGTGCTACTCCATTGCTCAGATTTAATACAGTTCTGAATCACTCCTCCATCTTGTTTAGCCTTGATAACATACATTGAGGTGCTCATTTTAATAATGTTGCTGATTACCATGTCACTATACAACCATTAGCATATACTACACCCAACAGTACCAGTTGGCCTGGCCATGTCGCAGAGATTGTTCTTCTGAATCACACACTCTCTGTGTTTAACAACCTATCATGCAAATCACTTATCACAATGTGGCAAAGTTTCTTGAATCTGGCCTAAGATATTCTTGCTATGTAGGTTCATTTTTTTTTTTTTTATAAATGAATATTAAAAGCTGCACCATATTTCCAGATGCTATCCAGAAGAGCTACTAAATTATTGAAAGTGATTAAACCAAGTCCAGATGAGACATTCTTGCTTAGACGTTTCTGGTCTTTTAACAATAGAATGTTTTATTGCTGTTTATTGTTTTTTAAGTTACACCACTTTCAAAAGCACTGTTAGAGCTACTATGAAATGACTGGCAGTGCCGCGGTGGTACAGCGGTCGCATTGTTGCCTCACAGCAAGAGGTTCTCTTGTTCGATTCTCGACTGGAGTGCCCTCTGTGTGGAGTCTGCATGTCCTCCTCGCAGTCGAGTGGCCTCCGAAAGACATGCGTGAATGGGCATGCCTTCGCTGAAGGTTGGGCGTTGGGCTGGCAACTCTGCACCATAAAAATCTACTGCCAATCATTAACGAACCGGAGTTCTGCTGTGGCGACCCCTAACCGGGAAAAGCCGAAAAGACAAACAAAATCATAGTTCAATGGAAAGCAATTATGACTTAATGGAAACAGTCATGTTAGTCCTCTTAACTGCTCAAAGGCTTTTGGAAACACTTATCAATAGTGGTAAATCTTTTTGAGAAAGTGTTTCATTTGCATGGCAGTCTCTTTACTGAACCAGTGTGCTGCATTTGTGCATGTACATACCAAACAAAAAAAAAATCACAAAACAAACTTTAAAAAAAATGATAGCAGCAGCTAATTCAAGACTTAAAGATGAGCTTCACACTTCATCTTGATTAATAGTTCTAGGCTGATTGTAGCGCAATATTATTGATTTCTCTCTCTCTCTCTATTTTTTTTTGCATCTACCTGCTGAGATAACACTTTACAATAAGTCAAGTCATGCAGATCATGGAGGGAAATGCAAGTGTAATGTTTGTAACTGTGCATGCACATTGGTTATCGGCCTGGATTATCTCAACAGTTAACCCGCTAGATATGCAACATGGGTGTCATCAGGTAAAAGAAACTCTAATGGTCTTCCAGACTGTTTTGTGGTAAGTTAGATTAGTATTAGAACTGGCTAACTCCAGCATCATCAGAGTTGACCACTTATTAACTATTCACCAAAAGCCATATAATAGTTAGACCAACACTGATTCAGGTTAGTCTTTGCATCATGCCGCTGCATACAGAAGGTTTACTTTATGCAGTTTCAGCACCTGCTGTATCAAACAGCAGGCTGAATTCCATAAACTTGGTACCTCCTGGGTTACCTCATGAGGGGAATTTCATCCTTTAGGTGATGCTGCATTTAGAGAGTGGGTAAGTAAATGCAGGCTATGAGGCAGAAGGAGTCAGTTTCTGCATATTTATTCCCATCTAGTGTAGCTTTTACACATAACTTATGCTGACATGTTTTTGTTCTTTTTATTCTTTTGTTGACCCATACTTCACATTGTTTTCCAGAATGACTATAAATGCTGGCTGATAATTGTTTTGGAATATCTTCATGTTATGTGCTACTCATGTCTCCATCTTCTATCTTCTCCTGAACGGCATCTTTTACTGCTTCAGCTGCCTGTCTTTCTTCATTGGCACTTATTTTATCATGAGTCTCATGTAGGATATTCATATAATGCTCTGACTATATTCTATTGTTGTGTTTCCCACCCTTGATATGACGGATGAAGATCCCACGTACAGCCTGTTATTATTTCTCCTTGTCCTGCTGGTAAAAATAAAACCTAATTTGTTTTCTCAAACCTGCTGACAGAGTTACATAAGAAGGTACACTGGCCACATAATTGTTACATTGTATTGCTGGAGGAACCTTGCCTGGTCTGCATTCTGTTTCCGTGAATATCTTGCATACCAGTTTTGTTACTTTACCAACTCATTCCTAACATAAGTACTTCATGCACAAATGATCTTTTATTCTTTTTTTTTTTCTTTTTTCACATTTTAACACCTTTATTGAATTATCGCTTAAGATATACTGTTGGTAAAAATGTTTATATAACAGAAAACAAACCATATTATCATGTTCCTAGTTACAAACATTATACAGCACATATATTATTTTGCATAATTGCCACCAATTCAACATTACATAAATTGCTCAATTCCTGCCTTCCCTTAGACCTCACTTCTCCTCAAAAACATTAATGTGAAGTTGTTAAATCTCGCTGTTTATTTTCACTGATGGGTTCGGAGCCGATCCTTGGCTCCGACACAGCCGATAGCAAAGTTCAAGGTTTGCCAGTAGCTCAAGACCAAGCCCCTTATCCCACAATGCACTGCTGGAATTACCCCAGATCTAGTTTGCCGTGGCAAGAGAGATCTCGGTGATCCAGTTAGCTCAGAATCAAAAGATCAAAAACAAACGATAAATCCGAAAACAATAGGAATGCAGTAGTCAGCGGTTTCTGAAGAAGTCTGCACACCGTGCAGACAAAAAGCGTTTTAATAAATTATTTTTTCTGGTGAAGTCTGTTTGCTTTACTCCGCTGACTACTGCATTCCTATTGTTTTCGGATTTATCCAGTTAGCTCGTACCATTTTGACAAATCACAAGTTAAAAAAACACTTTTTCTTGTCTTCTGGGTGATTGTTAGTGTTCAGTGTGTTTCTAGTTTAAAATAATATAGTTAAGTAGGTTAGTTTTTGTAGAGATCTACCCTGTGTGTAGTTTTTGTTTTCTTGGTGTTAGGCCCTTTCTTGGCTCTATTTAGTCTTACTATCTTTAATTGTTATTAGTTTTCTTAGTGTGGGCTTAGTTAGCCCTGTATTTAGCCTTTACAGGTATTTTTTTGTGGTGTCCTGTTAAAAGAATGTCTGATGAAAGAGAGAAATCTCAGCCCGAATCGTGGTTTAAAAAGTGTCCAGATTGTGGACAGAAAATGTCTGTTACGGATGGAGATGTCCAATGTGTCTATTGTCTGGGGGCTAAACACCTCCAAGACTCCTGCAGTATATGCCATTCCCTTTTCATCGAGGGTTCTCTTAGAAAGAAGGAGAAGACTAATAGATAGGGGGTTACTGCAGCATTCTTTTTCTGAAGTGTTGGGTAGTCAGGAAAGTACCAGCACTTCATCAAAATCTTTGAAGTCTTCTGATTCCAAACAGACCAAGAGGGTAAAGAGATCAGAGGGTACAGGGTCATCAGCTCCACAGCTCTTGGAACCAAGTGTCTTTTTAGTTCGGAGCCAGCTCCCAGTCTTGGAGCTGGTCTCCGAGGTCCTCTCATCTCCTCTGCTCCAGTCAGCACTTTCGGTGCATTCCTCTAAGTCTTCAGTCAGCCTCTCTGATTTGGATATGGATCAGCTAGTGCAGAAGCTTTTAAGGGCACCAGGACTGGCTAAATTGTTGTCAGCACTGACCACTTCGTCGGAGCCAAAGACCATCTGCCACTCGAGTCCATTTTTCTACCCCTACACGGACCTATCCCAAGGGCCCTAAGGGCAGAAAAATGTGGTTCCAAAAAGCACAGGGAACCTTCCAGGACACACACATGGAGAAACCCCCTCTAGAGGCAGAGGAGGGGGTTATAATGGAAGACGCTTCCCACATGGCAGAGGGGGTCTGCAGCAACAGGGCGACAGAGGACAGTTCTCTGGTCAGCCCTACCAGTGCCCCTGAAGGGAGGCCTGGCTGTCCGGCTCTGGAGGCAGTCAGGGGTCACTTATCTTTGTACCCAGAAGCCTGTCTAAACATAACGTTGGATACTTGGGTACAAAACATCATTTCCAGAGGATATTTCATACTGTTCTCTACCCCTCCCACTCCTGTATACAGAATCCCAGGCATTCCACCCAGTCTCAGGGAACAAGCAATCATAGAGGTCCACAAATTGCTAGAAAAAAAGAGTCATCCAACCAGTCCCAGCAGACCAAGTTGGATTCAGAACTTACTCAAGATTCTTTTTAGTACCAAAGAAAACAGGGGACTGGAGACCTATCTTGGACCTCAGCAGACTCAATCAGTTCATAAAGAAAGAGAAGTTCCAAATGGTCACGCTTCAGTCCATTCTTCCCTTCCTAGGGAAAGGCGATTGGATGTGCTCCATAGATCTCAAAGACGCGTACTATCACATAAAGATGAACAGATACTCCAGGGATCACCTGCGTTTCTGGCTGGGAGCCAACCATTACCAGTTTTGAGCCCTGCCCTTTGGTCTCACTACAGCCCCCAGAGTGTTCACCAAATGCATGGCAGTAGTCACGGCTCACCTGAGGCATCTAGAATTCCAGGTGTTTCCATACCTAGATGATTGGCTCCTCACCCCTACCACCAGGCATCAATTGACTCAGGCAACACAATACACTCTGACACTCTGCCATCAGTTAGGCATTACAGTCAACTTCAAAAAGTCTGCCTTATCGTCATCGCAGCATACTGTTTTTATAGGAGCAGAGTTAGACACCTCAACCACCACTCTACGTCTTCCAATCGAAAGAGTCTCACTTCTCCACCAACACATCAACTCACTGGTGTCAAAGAACAAAGCTACAGCAGCAGAGGTCTTGAAGGTGCTAGGTTTGATGGCAGCTGCAATCCTGGCCGTATCACTTGCAAGGATGCATATTTGAATCCTTCAATGGCTTCTCTTTGCTCAGTGGTCTTACCAGAAACTGCCGATGCACCACATAATTCTCATCACAGATACCTGCAAGAGAGACCTTCGGTGGTGGTTGACGTCTCTTCATGTCACAATCAGAAGGCCCTTTGCCCCCCCCTCCCCAGTAGCCAATGTGACCATGGACGCTTCCCTGATAGGGTGGGGGGGGGCATTTTCAGGGAAAGACTGCCCAAGGCATATGGACGGATCAAGAGTCACATCTGCATATCAATGTTCTGGAGTTGAGAGCGGTACTTCTGGTGTTGCAGTACTTTCAGGAATCTCTTCCTCTAGGAACTATTGCAATTCAGATGGACAACATGTCAGTAGTCTGGTACTTAAACAAGCAAGGTGGAACCAAGTCTTACCCCCTTTATCAAGAAGCCCTCAGGGTCTGGCAATGGGCTGTGTCATCCCAGCATTTTCTGTTAGCAACGCACATCCTGGGGAAATCCAACGTGATAGCGGACAAGCTAAGCAGGGCGATATTGCTCCCTCATGAGTGGTCTCTCAAACAACAGGTTGCGGTGTTGATTTTCTGCAAATGGGGCCAGCCTTGCTGCGACCTCTTTGCCAGCCACATCAATTCAAAATGCAAAAGCTACTTTGCCCTAATACCACCTCCGGGACATCCCCCGAGAGATGCACTCATACACGATTAGCCCCCGGGTCTCCTTTATGCATTCCCACCCTTTCCATTGATACCCAGATTTTTACAGAAAGCAAAATCGCTGGGAAGGACTGTTATCCTCATAATCCCCTACTGGCCTCGACAGATTTGGTTCCCGTTTCTCCACCATCACCTGTTGGAAGATCCATGGATCCTGGACCCAGTTCCGGACCTTCTGACGCACCCGTCAGGGGACCTCCATCCTTCCCTGCAGTCCCTGAAACTGACTGCTTGGCTAATCCACTTCCCCTAATTGCCAGGCTTCATTCAATTTCAGAAGATACAAGACAAATTCTCTTGTCTTCTCACAAGCCATCCACCAGGAAATTATACTGCAGTAAGTGGAAAAGGTTCTCAGTCTGGGCCAACACACAGAAAATTGACCCTTTCCGAGCTCCGCTATCGTCCATTTTAGAATTTTGACAAAGATTTTTAAGGAAGGGGCAGCAACTGCTACAGTTTGAGTCCAGTTAGCCGCCATCTCAAATTTCCACCTTGGATTCGATGACTCAAACGTTATGCGCCATAAGTTATCTAAAACTTTTCTTAAAGGTGTTCTTCACATGAGACCTCCTGTCAAAATTCCTTATTCTCCCTGGAATTTGAACTTTATGCTGTCTCAAATTATTCTCCCCCCTTTTGAACAAGCATCTTCTTGTGATCTCAAATATTTATCCTGGAAAACTATTTTTCTAGTGGTCATTACTTCTGCCTACAGATTGTCAGAACTCCAAGCATTATCTGTCAGACCACCTTACATGATTTTCCACGCTGATAGAGTATCTCTCAGAACAAACCCCTCATTTTTGCCTAAAGTCTGTTCTTAATCCAATATCAATCAGGTCATTGAGCTGCCAGTCTTTTTTCCCAACTACTCTAACAAATTGGAATACATGCTGCACAAACTTGATGTACACAGACAGCTCAGATTTTATCTTGACAGAACTAAGGATATTAGAAAATCAGATCAACTTTTTGTATCCTTTTCAGAAGCCAGAAAAGGTAATCCAGTGGCTAAAACAACTTTATCTAAATGGTTATCAGATTGTATATCCTTTGTTTATGCGAATGCTAACATGCCTTTGACACAGAAACCTAAGGCTCATTCTACCAGAGCCGTTTCTACATCTTCTGCCTTTCAAGCGAAATTGTCCCTTGACAATATTTGTGCTGCAGCCATGTGGTCTAAGCCTCATACCTTTATCACACATTACAAAATAATGGCTTCCAGGGACAGGTCTTCCTTTGGTTCCACGGTACTGAAAAACATACTTCCATGAGCCACCCAAGATTGAGGGCGCTAGGGACGCTACCCATCAGTGAGAATAAACGGTGAGATTTAACAACTTCACATAAAGAAGTTATGTTTATCTCTCCTTTATTCTCATGTCCCTCCCTCCTTCCCCCTCCTGGCTGACAGTAGACTTAGAGGCTAGTACTAT
Organism: Protopterus annectens; assembly: GCF_019279795.1. Taxonomy (NCBI): domain Eukaryota; kingdom Metazoa; phylum Chordata; order Ceratodontiformes; family Protopteridae; genus Protopterus; species Protopterus annectens. Next base: position 186,623,027 of record NC_056725.1, on the reverse strand, counting down.
CCTGGCTCCTCAGTACTTCCTTTCCTTTGGAAAGTGTTCCCCTTTTAGAGTAGGGTAAAGGTATATGTATATATGTATTTATATATATATATGTATTTGCAGCAAACAAGATCTGAGGTAATTCCAGCAGTGCATTGTGGGATAAGGAGCTTGGTCTCGAGCTACTGGCAAACCTTATGCTTTGCTATCGGCCGTGTCGGAGCCGAGGATCGGCTTCGAACGCATCAGTGAGAATAAAGGCGAGATAAACAACTCACATGGAACATTATGGTAAGTGCATAACTTCTTTTTCTCCATGTATTGTCCTCACAATTTACATTGTTTTCTATGCAATTTGCACCTACCCTTTTCTAAGGATTCCTTCTCCTTCTGTTCTTCTATCTCTGTTACAGTATTCAAAACTTCAAATACAGTTGGTTTAGGCTTTGATCTCCATTTTCTAGTAATTGTTTTTTTTTTTTTTTTTTTTTTTTTTTTGGCAGGCATCAGAATTAAATTTAACAAGGTCTTACTATGTCTAAGCAATTCAGATCCATTATTCCAGCACAAAAAATAATTTCCTTAGTTACACCCATTTGCTCACCTAATATTTCTGACAGATAATTTTTTTTTTTTTTACTTTTTTGCACTTGTTTGTGCTGAGCTGCTTGAAGTTACACATATATTCCCCTTAATTATTGAAAGAGACACAGAAACCCAAATTTTACATCTGGAAACTGAGATTTTTTATTTGGATTTTCCTGTGACCTGTGTCTGTTTGTGGTCATTTTTGTTTGGAACTGGTCTGTTTTTTCCCTCTGTTGAGAGAAGAGGGAGATGCATACTTTTGTGCACCTGAGTTATTGTAAGAATCACTGAAACTAAGTCATCTGGGAACTGCTGATCTATCTGCCATGGAGGTGGTCAATAAGTACTTTCTTCAATTTCCTACTCCATTCCTCATCAGGCATCACATTTCTGTAAATCTTGCATCTTTAAGCACCTGTAGCAAAGAAAGACTCTTACAATCAAGCTCATTTTACAGCAGGAACCTGACTTCTTGAGTTGACTGAGCTGATTGTGTGACACTAGGTTGTTCTGACTGACCTTGTGTTTGAAAGTATTGCAGTTTGAGGTACATTGCTCAGTCTTGCTCTCTATTTCACCCAGCTGCAATGAGCTTAAGCCTTAAAATCCAAGTGAGACTTCTACAATTAAGTCCATTTTACAGTTAGGACCTGACTAGCTTGCAGTAACATTAATCAACAATATATGGAAACCACTTGGAACCGTTCTTCATTTCTTATTAATTTCATCATTCTATTTCAAGGTGCCCTACTCAGGTTTAACTTTCCTGCAACAGCAAGGTAAGGACCAGTGTTATTTTTAATTAGTTTATTTGATAATTAATTAGAATTCGAATTTGCAACTCATTTTTGCTAATTAATTAGAATTAGAATTAGCTGACACCTAATTAATTAGCATTAGCAAATATTGAAACTAATTAGGCTAATTAGTTATTTAATTAGCAACTTACTGCTGACTGTCTTAACTTGCAACGTGTCAGTCCAAGTGTTCAAATTGAAAACAATGTAATCAATGTCAAATCATAAAATTTAAACAGTATCTTTAAGCACATGTTTAGCTAAATAATCAACTGCCCAGTAAAACATGTTTAAAACCATTAAATAGTAAAATCATCAAATAGTAATATTCATCAACTGGTCTCTGTTGTACTTGGCAATGACAAGCAACTCCAGTGATGTATCACTAAGTTTACTTCGCCTAGCCAAAGCAATGTAGCCAGCAGCACTGAAAACCCTTTCAATGTTTGCTGAAGTAGCAGGTATACAGTGGCGCTTAAGATGTAACTTGTATAAGGTTGGAGATGATTCTTGGCATGCAATGTCACTGCAGTAGACTAGCAGCTCCAAGCTGCTGCATGGTGATGACAAATATGATCCCAATTCTGATTCAACGCTGTTTCTTGGTGTGCTGCTGTTTTCCATCATGTACAAAAACAGAATGTCCAGCTGTGAAGCTGATGGTTATTGCTGTGGTATTGGTGAACAGGTGACTTCTTCTTCTGCAGGTAGTTGATGCTTGACATAGTACTTGCATCTTAGTCAATAATGCCTTTCATGCTGTGTTGCTGTCACCTGGATCTGTTGTCCACCTCAGTTTGAATTGTGGATCCACAGCTGCTGTGGCAATCAGGCAATGTGCTTGGTGAAACAGATAATCACATCTGTTGCTCAATGATGCCAAGAGACCAGACTTGACTGATGCACAATGCTGTAGTTCAATTTTCTCTGTGTTTCTTCAAGCCAGCTACTGCCAGTAGAATCTGACTACTTGTCACAACAACTTCAGATTGCAGCCAGATAGTAGCCACTTCAAATGGACTCAAGAGCTGCTCCATTTCTTATAGTTCAGCAAAGTCATTTGATGTGAGAGTAATTCTGGATGGCAGAGTATCGAAAACTTACTGAAGGTTTCCTTCATGTTGTGATTCAATCTTAACAATTGCTGAAATCATTGACAGTTTATTGTTCCATCGTGTACTGTTTGACGGTGTAATTTGGATTGATGCTTCTGCCCTTAAACAACTCCATAGCTTGGTATGACTTATGAAGAGCTGACACAAAACTATCACATTTGGCCAGGATATTCTTTATCTTTTTTTGATAAAATAAGATAAAAAAACAAGCTCCAAACTGCACTGGAATGTACACCAATAAAATAGCAAAATGACCAGTTAGCAATTGAAAACAGAAGTTTAATGAAGGCCCATGTTAAAATCCATGTTAAAAACCACACACGGTTAAGCACTTTCATCAGTAAGACATCTTCAGAACCATGAGTAAAACTGAAAAGACAAACTTTAAAAATGGTGGATAAACACACCCTCCATAAAAATGCTTATCGTGAAATGCTTTGGCAACTGAAACTGGATACTATGAGCTTCCCAGGATTAAATGATGCTATTCTCATTACCAGTGAGTTGAAATTAAGAGCATCAAGCTTTAAATAACTTAGTGTGTTTTTTGGCTGTTGACATTAAGTTGTTTGGACTCTGGTTGGTTTTGTTTGAGAGATCCTAACCATTGGATATAAGCAGACATTCTGCATTCTGATTGGTGGGGACTTATGATTGGTACTTTGTTAGTCCTGGTTAGCATTTTTCATCTGATTGGTGCCAATTTAACATGACCCATTGGTTGGCTCTTCCAGTGAGAGTTCAACTATTGGATGAAAGTAGTATTTTGGCATTCAGACTGGGAAAGACTTAGGATTATTTTTTTTCACATTTCATTTGCATTTTTTAAGTGATTGGTGTTTATTTCATCAAACTGATTGGTTCTGTCATGGGGTTTGTGTGTTTATCCATCATTTTTAAAGCTTGTATTTTCAGTTTTACTCATGGTTCTGAAGATGTCTTACTGATGAAAGTGCTTAACCATTGTGTGTTTTTTTAATGTGGATTTTAACGTGGACCTTCATTAAACTTCCATTTTTTAATTCTAACTGGTCATTTTGCTATTTTTTTCTTTGGTGAGGCTTCAGCAGGTCTGGAGTGAACTACCAACTGCAAAGTGTGTGCCATGCACACGTAGCACACAGGTACTGGACTACTACCTTCTTCTTTAAGTCATTCTCAATCAACTGGAACATGTTGCACCTCCTCTGCTACTTCATCTTTATCACCATCCCCCTCTTCATCTGCATTTATCACATCAAAACATGTTGGCAGCATTATCTGTGACTATTCTGACAACTGTCATCCGACTTGTGAATTGTTTCATAACACATTGATAAATTACAGACATGCTTTCTGCTGTATGTGAGCCCATAAACCTCTTCATACCCACCAGTTGGGATTCCATCTTCTCGTTGTGTATGAATGATAGGCTTACTTACTCCGAAGTAGCCATGCATACACTGACTGGACCGTATATCAGCTTGGGCACAGCAATACTGAAAATCTTTCTTCATCTTCTCAATTGTTTTTATCACCTGTCTGCACTGATCATGAACTTCCATGGTAAACTTTACTCTGGTTGGAATATGATACAAAGGCTGTGCAACACTCATTAGAAAATAAAATCCTTCCTTTTCAAACAGACCTAGAGGAAGCATATCTAGCATGACAAATCTGATGAGAACATTATCAACTTTGTTGCTAGAAATGCTTTGTGATGACAGACGAAAATATTTAGTCAGAGAACAAATGTGCTGTATTTGCCAGGATTACACAGCTTTGAGTGACTTACAAAATCAGAAGTCACCCTTGTTGGCTTCCAAATTCCGGTAATTCTTTTCTTGCAGGCCTTACATGCTCCAGAAATTTGCATTTTAATATTGTTTATAACATTTAGTTTAAAATTAGTGAAAAAAGTTGCAACATTATCTGCTATTTCTTGAACAAAGTCTGCCATGTTTACAATCAAACTAAACAGTAAACAGGAACAGGAAGACAGATGTTGCATGCGGTGTAAGTAAGTAGGTAAAGTGTGATTCAGAACTGAAACTGGAATGGGTTACTGCTACGGTAAGACAGTAAGTTAATACACTGTTAGATTACTATATTTCAATCACTGGTAAATACATAACAGAAAATTGTTATGCAATTTTATTTTGATTGTAAAATATATCTAATTAACCTTCTAATTAAAACATTTTAATTAGAATTAGTTCAAAACACCTAATTAATTTGAATTAGAATTAACTGGTTATTTATTCTAATTAATTAGAATTAGAATTACCACCATTTCTAATGAATTAGCTAATTAATTACACTGCTAAGGACAATCTTTTATTATAGTATCTAGCAATAGTTTTATATGCTACCTTTTAGGGCTGGTATTAGGCCAGTTGAACCAAATTGATTCAATAGGACCCCATACCAACAAGGGGGCCCTGCCTAGAGTTATCAGACCATCAGCCACTGCTCATCCTGATCTTTAACTCTCTGAGTCTCCATAATAGTTCACAGGCCACTGCAGCTCACTGGCCTGTGAAGCTTGCTTTGGTTGCAAGAAGCACTTACAGAAATGTGCAATATATTTTCTTATTTGCAGTCTGCTACTGAACAAGTTATGATTGTCATCAGTGGGGAGCAGACTACATTTCTCTTCATACACTGGGCTAGTGAGGACAGTCTATCTGTATATACTAACAACTTCACCAACTTTGGTTTTGCGCCACTAAGTCTCAGCAAAGTTTAAGTGCTAGTGCTCTCTATAGTTCACAACATAGTGTGAATAGGACAGAAAGCTTCTTTCTTGGCTGGTTAAACAGGAAGTAGATTGTGATTTGCTCTCAGCTGTATCTTCCAGTTATTTCTCTTGGTTGGTCATTCTAACAATATGCAAAAGAAATTAAGTTGTGCCTTAGTTTGGAGAAAGATATAGCCATTTTAAGAGTCAGACTCACTGATCTTTCTGGAATGACAGGCCAAATAAGTGTTGATAATGAATCAACTCATAATTTGAGACCATTTCATAATTATTCAGTCTCAGAAGCTTGTAAATTGTAGTAGAAACCACTATGTAAATAACTGATGGTTTTAATACTATTACTTTACTGCAAGGGTAGAGGATATTATTTCTTGACTGTGGTTCTCATTATGTGAAAGTCTTCTGTTTATAGTTGTGGTGTCCTTGATTTTTTAGGGATGTACCTGATTTATTGCTCAACTTTTTGCTCCTTCCCACCTAACGTGTTTTTGACAAGTCAGTGATGTCAAAGAAATAGTTTCAGAAATTATAGTTAAAAACATCTTGCTCTTCTGAAAATGCTTTTTAATGCAAATGTATTATTTTATCAACATTCTAACTCAGCAGTAGCGATGTTTAAACTGTGTCCCTGATTTCTTGCCTTTTTGTCTATTATTTTTACTTTTGTCCCTGATCATTGAGGTAATAGGTTGAGAGCAATTGAGGGGGTGCTCTCATATTTTGAATGTGTGAGACCCTGATAAACAAACAGTCATTCAAATAGCTTAGATGTAGCACAGAAAAATGTTGTTTTCTGCATTTCTGTCATTGCGTTATGTTCCTTGATCTTGTATTTAATAGGCACAAGTACCTCTGAACCCATATATTTTCATAGAACTGTAGTTGTGACAGCTTCCAAGCTAATGCAGATACCCCAAGATACTTCCTGTATGGTCTTAGCCTGGGTTTAAGGCTTCAAGTTTGAAAACTACTATTTGGGGAAGGTGGTTATTCATTTACGCATTTCAGAGAACTTCAGTCCATTGCATCTCATTGTTTGACTACAGATTCCAGTCTTTTACTCAGGCAAGCCATACACCTTCTAGAATGAATGACTTTGCCTTGTATTTTTTTTTTTTTTGTATTTTCTGTCAAGGTTCTGGGTAATTTATTAACATTTTTTTCCTTAAATCTAATTTCATCCTTAGCCATAACATGTTTGACATTTGCAAAACTTTCTAATATGTTGTATACATCATTCCACTAAGGTTATGATTATTTCATTGAAAAGGGATACATTATATTCAGGTGGCTATGATGTTCCCAGAATATTTGAAACTCATTCATATTCCCCAGGATTTAATAAAATCTGTGTAGGCACCGTGTAGAGCCTACACAGAATGTATCCACGTCCATGGTCATGGTCCCCCCTCGGTAGCGGGCCATGCATATTAATGATGGCGTGTTACTGAGGGAGAGCTGAGGAACACCATTATTGAATCAGTGTAGGGAGAGGTGTTGTGTTACCTGTAGCTGCAGATGAGTATGAGACTTCCTGCAATGTCCTTTGTTTTATTTTCATGTTATTTATTTTTTCCATTGTTTTATTTATTTATTTTTTTAAATGTTTGTGCAGCACAGAGTGCAGCCATTGCTGCGCTCACATATAAGATAACAGACACCTGACAGAGATCTAAAAATAGAAACCGGATGTAATTAATTATATATTTAAATTTGTGTTTAAGCATGTCTAAGCATGTTTGCATGGTGCTCAGCACTGTTTATAGGTAGCTCAGTGGTATATGTGAAGGTATACCAGATTTCTTAATATCCTTGTAGCTAAATGGGTAGAGTTACAGCTTCATGTGCAGTAGGTTCAGAGTTTGAATACATGAAAGGGAAAATATGTATTTAATTTTGATATACATATTATGCATTTTTTTAATAACAGATGGTCCCACTGCACTCTGCCAAGCTCTGCTAAACTATGCTGAGACCTGATAAGCACTGCATAAACATAGTAATGGCTGCCAATGTTTGTGCTCTGCTTGGTTGATTTGTGAGCTGCTAAGCTCCACTAAGACTATGGTTCTGCCAATTTTCACAAATTTCAGCTCAGCTGTGCTGGTTTGCGCCGTACTAAGTGATGTGACACTTTTTTGAATGTTGCTCAATGATATGTAACGGAGGGAAAACAGCCTATATTAAGCCCAATATGTGGGAATACAGCAGAATCCATTGGAGTTCTATTACTTACAGTGTACTATGGCTGGTGGTGGTGAAGGTGCGCACTTTTGCGTGCAGAGTTGGGGCATTCTGGAGTCCATGGTTGGGCTCCTTGTACAAAATCATGTTGACAAGCTGCTGCAGGGAGGTTTCCAGGGCTCAGAGTGTAAGGCAGAGGCCTGGGACCGGCTGGGCAGAGAACTCACTGGTGTCACTTGTATCCCCCCGCACAGGTGAGCAGTGTCATCACCATCATGAAGATCTGAAAAGATGGAAGAAGGGACTCTTTGACACCTGGGTCCAAGAAGTGAGGGCAGGGAATGCCCCACAAGTATGCAAGTACTTTTTCCTCTATTTTACCAATATGTACTTTGTCTGCAAAACTGGTATGCATAATGGTGTGCTTCTCTTCCAACAGCTGCAGTTGAAAGGGCTCACAATGTCAAGTCGCATGGCACTTGGCCAGATTGTTCCATGAGTGTGGTAAGTATAGATGTATTATGCTAACTGTAGTGAAATAAGTAAGAGAGAGTAAAGCATCAACTGCAAGAAAGTATATATATATATAGTAACATTTGTAGTGCAATAAATGTTGAATTAGAGCTGTATTGCAATAAATGAATAATGCCAACTGTACTGCAATAAAAACAGGAAATAATACCAATAACTGCATTAAAGTATATACAGTAACGTTTGTAGTGCAAGAAATTCAGAATTAGAGCTGTATTGCAATAAATGAATAATGCCAACTGTACTGCAATAAAAACAGGAAACAATACCAATAACTGCATTAAAGTATATACAATAAAGTTTGTGATGTAATAAATGTGGACTTAAAGCTGTATTGCAATGAATGAATAATGCCAACTGTAGTGCAATAAAAACATGAAACAATACCAATAACACCAAGGAAAATGGTGTACAGCAGGATTGTGTTGTTAAAACCATTGCAGTAGAGCTGTATGCATTGAGGCTGTAAGGTAAAGAGCTTCAGTCAAGTATAACACTGCAATAGCTGTAGAATGCAAATGTAATGGCTGCAAATTGTATTGGGTAACTCAAATAAGTAATGTTCAAGGCTCTGTATAGGCCAGTGTTGGTCACATAATGCTCTGTCATCCACAGACATCAGGTAATAAAGGCATATGGGTGAGGTAGCCCACTCCATGAGCTGATATTGTTTGTTGACTTCACAGATATGATACTGAAATCTAGATTACTTACTATCTGCGTTATGCTTGTATTTCTTGCATTGTGCGTTCTGCTGTCACTGCAGTCTAGTATAACACTGTAGTAGTACTACCAGGTCATATTTTGGTTCCAGGTGAGCTCTAGGCAAATATCAGTCACTTAGCAATCAGCAGTGATTCAGTAGCTCAGTTTACTAAATGTTCTGTATACAGTTCATTTTGCCACACACAGTCCTGGGTTCAAATCCAGTGGTATGTAGCAGTAAATATTACAGTAGCAGTCACGTAATGCTCACAATTTCTCCCTCCACAGGAACTACAAGTAAATGGGTGAGGTAGTCTATATTATGAGTAGATAATTCGGTGTTTAGATGTCACAGACTGTTAAAATCGTTAGCAAGAATGTGTTCATCAGCAATGTTCAGTCAGAAATAAAATGTGTGATCCTAGTATGGTTGTATGCCTGGAGTGTCTGTTAAAAGTTGCTGCAGTCAATTAATACATTCTTGCTGATGTTCCCTGCAGTCACTGCTATTGGGTTCTATTCTCATGCCTACCAACGAAGGTGTGACAGCTGTTTAGTGTCTGCACTGCATGCATACATGTCTCTCAAGTGTCACAATTTCACATTATGTAATTAATGGTGCTTAATCTATCTGTCACAGGATTACCATGGAAATGATTACCTAGATTGCAAAGTATCACCAAATCAGCCCACAAAACACCTTGATAGTTATATAGAGCCACCTGATGTCCAAGCGTTCCGTGTAATTGTGTACCTGCAGTTGTTACTGCTTGGCCCATAGTGTCCCATGCAAATAGCTTGAGAGGTATGTACATGCTACATCAGCTATAGGAGACTTGTAGTCACTGTACACATAAAATACAGACCTGTAGAGTAGATAGTAGTACTGTTATCAAAGAAATGTTACTAATGGACTGTTTTTCTCTCTCTCCCTACCCCATATCTTTATTTATTTCTTATTGTTATTCATTGGTTATGGTTTACTATTAACATATGTTGTTACATTAACTGTATTTTGGGACATGTGTTCTATTATTGTTTTGTTTTATAATGGTTGCATATTAATATATATTGTTATATTACCTATTTTGTTGCTGTTATGCTGTAATTGTTACTGGCATGCTGTTAGCATACTGACTGTTCTGTCATGTATTGTATTTCACATAATATGCATTGATATGTAATTGGGTTATTTGCAATGTTCTGCTATGCTGTTATTACTAACAATGATTTGTTTACGACTAACCTATACTTATTGGTATACCTCCATTACTACAGCACGTCAGGGTAGGCCGGTTCCGGCTGATCCGCCTTCCTTGCCTCAACCGGCCATCACACCAGGTCCTAGCATATCTGGGACCCAGACCGGTGGTGCCCCCTCTGCTACCTCTACATCACCTGCAGCATTGAGTGGGACCACCTCAGGGGATGGGGCCCGGACCCCCATGGGAGTGGTGGTGGTGGGAGCGTTGTCACCCAGGATCAACCGCAGGTCATGGTGTGAAGGATTGTTCATCAGAGCTATGAACCCTGTCTGCACCAGATTGACATCATACTGGCCAACCTGGTGGGGCAGCCTTGACCTGCTGCCCAGCCTCCAGCACAGCCACCCTCGGGGCAGTGAAAGAGTAGTGTCAACAGTCCCATGGGTGGGGACATGAGTCATGCTGCTGCCATCTGGAGGTACTTGCGACTTGCATTCAACAACACCATCCCCTTCCAAGGTGTTCACCTACCTGTGTCACACACTGCCCCTGTCTGCTGTCTTGTCTGTCTTGTCTGTCTGTGAATGCATCCTCTCCTACCAAACTTACCTCCCCACATGTACCTAAGTCCCTTCCCCAACATTCCACTCTCACCTTAATAAAAAAAAAATGGGCACCTGTCCCAAAAAAAATCACCCCATACAAAGTTCTCCATTTCATATATATGTCCACTGGACACACTGGACACAAGTAATTTGGTCCAGTTGGCTTGACAACAAGGTTATGTTGTCCTCACTCCTCCCTCTGGGGTTTGAGAGTTCAAATTCATCTACATAATCTGTCAAAGTGCACAGCTGTTGCTGTACAAGAAATGGACAGCTAGGTTTCTTTCCTAAACCCTTCCTGCACATTCATACCTGCCTTTCGCTATATTTTTCCCCCTGCTTGCCCCCATTTCACCACTTTCCTATCTCCCCTATTTTCCTTTCTTTATATTCATTTAGCACGGAGTTGCACAGCAGGCCATGTCATGCAGCTTCACTTAGCTCAGCTAAATAGAGCTATAATGAGTATATGTGCTTTTAACATTATAAGTCACATGTAAAAAATAAACATCTCTGCCATGCTTCAAACCCAATCCCATCACACCTGCAGCACACTGCATTAACTGTCATACCACACAGATCATAATTAAAACAGGTGTTTTCATCAAACCATTGTGATTGCCACTTACAGTCATCAGGCATGTCTCCGCAGAGCTATGCACCATGCCGCACTGTGCCAACTGGAATTAAAAATTAATGGGAAAAATGGGAGTGTACCTTGGACTCTGGTGCAATAATAAACCACTAGACAGCCAAAGACATAAAAATGGATGTAAATGAGGCCTATGATAGGAGGTAAATGCGCCCTTGTATCAGCAACATGTAGAAAGACAGCTGCTAAGGCATCAATGGCAAAGAACATGTTCATCTTAGATCCTGGTGCAGAAATACAGCCATAGAAAGCCATGCACATACTGATGGACAACAAGCCTGCATGTCTGCACATATACCTTGCAAATACACCTGCTGTAGCAGTGACTTATTAGCTCCATCTGCTAAATGCCTTGCATGCAGTACATTTTGCCACACACAGTCCTGGGTTCAAATCCAGTCTTGCATTGCAGTTCAATTACATTATTGTGAAGACAGCAATTAATATCTTGCAATCTTTATCCACACAGGTTACTGCTAATTAATGAACTACTATCCAGTTTTGCAAGGCAGAGGCCTGCAGGTAGGGACACACTGCACATATCCATATAGCATAACTGTATGTTGCCTACTACTCTATTATGTGCACTGATAAATAACAGATGTACCTTAATCACATGCCTCAGTTGGACTGTAAAAGGTACCCATACCCTGGCTTTGCCATGATGAAAGAGCTGACACAGATGACACAGTTACATGTACAGCTTGCTGTCCTCCAAAGTGCTAACACTCCTCCCATATTTTCTAGGCTGCAGCAGCAGCTGCAACCTGTAGCAAACACACCTGTATGTAAAGGTACTTACTACAGATCTATCATACCTCACAACCCCCTAGCACAAGGAATCCGGACACAGCCATATTTAATGGGGGGGACAAAGGTTCAGAGATTGGGACATGTTTTACAGTTTGCTCCTACATAGATAGTAAGTTGATACAATAACATCTGTTGCATTAGCATACATATTCAGAGGGGCATGAAGTCTGATACTCGAATGTATGTCTTCAATTACTGACCTCAACCCACAATGTTCGCCAGTGAATTGCCAGATGATCACAATGTCATGGGACACTGACCACACATATGAGGCAAAACTGTGGACATACTGCATAGATCTCTACAGTTAACAGTTATGGTACTTTCACTTGAGATGCTGTAGTCTCCACACCTCAGTAATGTTCATCTTAACAGCTAAGAAAGGGGCTGAGGTCTACATGAAGGCCTTATATATTGCACTGTGGTGGCATGTCATTGGCTAATGATAGTGCAATTCATCTGTTTTGGCTACAATTAGCATATCAGAGCCACAGATTGGTGCAGAGGTAATTACCTGCTAATGAGCAGTACCTTAAAAAGGTAAGCAGCTGGTTATAGGGAGCAAGTCTGTATTAGACTTACCTCACACAGAGATCGTATTTTCAAAAGATTATTGGAAGCAAAGTTCAACACAGGAGTACTGAACTCAACCAGGTATGTAATTGATTTCTCCATATAACAGGATGCAGATGGGAGGATGAAGGTATGGGGAATAGGGATCACAGCAGTAAGCCTGTCTTAGATCTATGGTAATGACATGTCATTGAAACTCTGCTGTCCTACATCTACAGGCATATCTTTCAAATGTCCCTGATTTCCACTCACATCTTAGCTCTGTCCCTCTTATTCCCTCCTACAATGGTTGGCTGTTTTAGGGAAGCTAGAGAATTACACATAATACATAGTGACAATAAGTAAGGGTGTATACTCCTGCAACATCAGATAACGTACACTAATTCACCTCCTCTCATTCCTTCAATGTCTTACATAAATAGTTCTAACATTTTAAAAGTGTCCCTGATTGTCCCTGATATACCCTGGCTAAGTCCATGATCTTGCTTACATTATTCCCTGTCTGGTTGAGAGCTATGCCTAACATAGCTGTCAACATGTTACAGCAAGATATCTGAACAAAGCCAGCCATAATTAATAGGTTCATACATACTGTATGTTCCTACACCCAGCACTGCAGTCTACTGTGGTGTGTCCCCTATGGGCAAACTCCCACTAATATGTCATACGGCCATAATGGAGGGACAAAGGTCCAAAATCAGGCACACTGCAACTATTGCCCATACAAAGTATGAAAGTGAATAGAATAACATATATTACAGTAGCATAACTGTGTTCTGAAGGGTATGACATCTTAAACTCAGATGTCTGTCTTTATTTTCTGACATCAGCCATAAATGATTGGCCAACCTTTTGTCAGAAATCCACAACGTTGTGTAAAAATGACCAATACTATGGGACAAACATCTTGACATTCTGCAAACATCTGTATAGTTGAGAGGTATGATGTCTACAGGGAACATATACTACAGCAGGTTTGCATTGTTTTCTGTCATTTTGGCACACTGGTGTTGCTGGACTGTCCCCATATAGTGGTTGTAATGGCACACTGCTATTTGTCCAACAGTGGCCGTATGACATATTAGTGGGAGTTTGCCCATAGGGGACACACCACAGTAGACTGCAGTGCTGGGTGTAGGAACATACAGTAGAATCTGTCATGACACACAGGGACATACCCCAGTATTTCTACTATCTTGGTGGTATCCACACATGTAGTGTGTTGTCAGACTGTGGGGTATGATGTGTGAGGGAGCAGTGGATAGTGCAGGCCATTATGGGTGTGCTGGATCTGTACATAGTGGATGTCCATGTATCTGGTCCTGTAATGTGTTCCCCTTTTGTTGTCTTTCAGGAAACATGTACCGCAGAAGACATGCCCCCTTCTCAGATGCAGAGAATGACATAATGGTGGATGGACTGAGACATGGCACCATCAGATCTTATTGTCCAGGGGGAGGCATAATCGGGAACAGTAGGGCAGACCTTGTGTGGGATGTCACTCAGATTGGCCAACAGGACAAGACCTATGAGCAGGTCCAACACTGGGCCACAGACATGCTGAATGCTGCACGACAATGGGAAGCTGATGTTGCCAGGGATCATGCCGCCACCGGTGGAGGGCCTGCAATGGAACAACCACTCTTGGCCACAGAGGAATTCCTGGTGAACCTAGGAACACACGACAGCTCCCAGACATCCATCACACCATACATTGTGCAGGTGGGTGCCACAGTGTCCACAGCAGAGGAGCCTCCAAGTAAGTGTACTGTGTTAACCAATGTAATACTATATCTGTGATTGTGGCAGGCTGTACATAGGTGTCAGGTCTATCTGCATTGGGGGGGAGTTGTACATAGGTGTCAGGTCTATCTGCATTGGTGGGGAGTTGGGGGTTTATGTTCAGTTGTGCACACATACTCAGAATGTCAGCAATACAGCCAGTATGACAGTAGCTATTGTACATGTGGATATATGCACATATTACCTTGTAGTTCTGCAATATTTGGTGGTGCTGACAATAACTCTCACTCACCTTTTCATAGGTCCATCAGGTATGGCCCAAGTCCATGATTCTATACCTGGTAAGTGTGATACTGTTTTTTATGGATCATATATACCCTATGAAAGTTAAGGGCTGCCGTATTGCCCTATGTACAAATGTTGTGTTTAGCCGAGTAGAATATTTGTATGTTCCATTCTGGAACAGTTAACTACAGTTCATAAACTGGGTAATCACAGGTGCATATTTGAATGACCATCAACACATTTGCACTTATAGCTATGAGCAACTACACAACCTGGTATACATGAGGCAATTACTTCAAGCTGCCTGTTGAAACACAAAAGGGAGATGGCACATACTTGAGGCAGTGACACTAGTACTGCCATATCATTCTCAACATAGGTGTACTGGGTTTTATGTGTAGTTCTACCACATTTAGTGTCATATTGCATACCTTACAGGCAGATTGTACTGGCAACTTTAACTGGATGTGGCTGAAGTGCATGTTATAAAGGGCTTGACTTGTCTGTGTATGTTGGTGCGAGGTTGTTTGTTGTGCATGGGAATGGAGATGACAAGATGTGAGGCTGGTAATGCAGTTGTGGATTCTCATTTTTATGAGTCTATTTGGATTACCATACATAAAAGTGCAGGTAGTAATGCACTGCTTTTGCTTGGTTTCACAGGTGACCTAGAGGGGGATTGGAGTCTGTCCCCTCACAACCTAATGTCATGTTTCATCAGACTCTGATGATGATAGTGGCTATAGTGAGGCACAGGTGGGGTTGTCAGGAGCTGAATCTGTCCCAGAGGTTGACATCCCTCTTCTGCACCCATTGTCACTGCACACAGTCAGTATGCCAATACATACCCAGTCCCCAGAGGCCACAGATATTGGACAGTCAGAGGGTGCCAACATTGAACAAGGCAGTGTGGTAACTATGACATCAGTGAGTGTAGACACTGGCCATATCCAGAGATCTGGTAATGTCCCACACAGGCAGATTGACAGGGGTACTCATAGAAGGACTGCTGTCCATCCACCTCCTGTTGCAGGTGTCACATCACTGGCCACTCAGCACATGTTTTGAGCCATCATGGAGGCACAAGCATGTTCTGAATGCAATACCAGATGGATGCTTAGGGTGCAGCACAGTCTGACATCCATGACTGCCTCCACCGCATTGGAGATACCCTGGATCAGTTCACTGATGCAGTGGACAGACAATGTGCTGAGACAGTGTCTGTCTTGGACCAGACATTGTCTGTGCTGGAACATCTGGTTGGAGTTGGACATAGGTCAGCAACACCATCTCCTGAGTGTTCATGTGGCTGTGCACAATCACACTCTCATAGTGGCAGTACCTCCAGCACTACAGATGTAAGTGTGCTGTCCACACCAGAATGTGGCAGGCCATGGGTACATGGTCCTGGGTGGTCCTGTGGGGGACAGCCCCAGCAGACAGCAGTCACCATCAGGTACTAGCACCACATCTGACCTTGGGCATGGTGGTGCCAGTGCTAATCCTGGCAGAGTCAGTTTCTGTGTTCATGTCCAGAGACAGTGAACTGTCCACTCTACCATGTATGGTCCACAGCTATCCAACATACACATGTATAGGGCAAGCACTGGACATGACTGTGTGCACGCACACACTCAAACACCGCTGTCACATGCAGGTCACCAACAGACACACACAGCACCTCTCCATGGCCCATCAAACCTGCACCACTTCCTGACTCACACACATGCTGTCAACTGTTTTGCACAGCCTAGGCCTCCAGCATGCCCACACCACACCCTTTTGATGTGATGATACCTGTGCGACATCCCTGCCATCCATGCCATCAATGCAGGGAAATGCTACTATGTGTCTGATGCACAGGGTGTCTGTATTACTTGACATGTACTTGTGTAGTGCAGTATTGTTTAGCCATGCCACTTGTGGGCCACAACAGGTACTGTATGCTGGCATGTGTCATGACTACACATCACACTTTGTCTATCTTTGTTGCATGATGATGGACTGACATTAGTGTTACAGAATGACAGGTGTGTCACGGACTTGTGTATGTTTCTGTTCCAGGAGTCTGAGGGAATAAACTATGGACACATGATGGCAATGCAGCGGCACAGGATGGCATGGCAGCACAGCAGAAATATGACATCAGCAAGGTACGGTAGTATACATGCATGGCTCCCTAGGTTCATATGTGTAGGACAGTTTATCAGGGACAATGGAGGCAGTCAGTGTAATCATGCATTCATATTTTGTGATAAGGTCTGCTACCCTTGGCATGTGTCATCTGGGTTTTCTGAATGTATAAATCTGGAAGGTGTGGTGATGGAGTTGAAACATCTACAGATATCCTGTGTCTGGGTCAAACAAGTGGCAGAAATAAGTTATGATTATGCAGAGGAGGGTAATTTAGGGTCAGCAGCTAGTCACAATGCCATAAAATGCATAACCATTGCATGGATATAGCCCATATGGGTATGTCCATAGTGCTGCAAGGGGATATATTTGCACACACACACACACACACACACACACACACACACACACACACACACACACACACACACACACACACATATGGCTGTTGTGAGATTAGAACCCCTACCTATCTACTATTACACATTATAGCTTGCAGTACTTATCACATGCGCCATGGAGTTTATCTGATATTAGACTGTGTGCCAGCACTCTTAAGGTGGATGACATCAGCAGGCCTTGCAGAGGAGGGCAATGTAGAGGGCAGCAGCTAGTCACAGGGCTATAAAATGCATAACCATTGCACGGAGATAGCCCATATGGGAATGTCTGTAGTGCTGCAAGGGGATATATTTACACAGACACATATGCACATAATTGGCTGATGTGAGATTAGATCCCCTACCTATCTACTATTGCACACTATAGGTTGCAGTACTTATCACATGTGCCACAGGTTACGTCTGTTGTATATGTGATTGCAGGCAC
Organism: Protopterus annectens; assembly: GCF_019279795.1. NCBI lineage: Eukaryota > Metazoa > Chordata > Ceratodontiformes > Protopteridae > Protopterus > Protopterus annectens. Next base: position 186,605,551 of record NC_056725.1, on the reverse strand, counting down.
AGTACTTGTGGAGTACACAAAGTAGCCTTGTGTTAGACAGCATGTGTGGCCTGCAGAGTGATATTGCTTGGTACTGTTATTGTATCTAGACTCCTAAGAGTGGGATACCTGTTAATATCACTGCTATGTGTGTACAGTTACCAGTATGGCCATATGTGGCTGGTTGTAGTTAGATAGGCAACCATGTGGCCAGGGACAATATGGCCTGTCCAAGGCATGAGTTGAAACCATTGTACATTACAACACCTGCTCACCTGTGTCTGTCTACAAGGTGACATTCAGCAGGCCCAGGGGTCTGTCGGTGAGTAGATTGTGTACTGTCGCGACCTTGGTCTGGTTCCTTCAGACAACTGTTGTGATGTGCAAGTGCAGATAACCTCAGCATTCCGTGGGTATGTGGGGACATTCTTACACACACACACACACACACACACACACACACACACACACACACACACACACACACACACACACACACATATGTATGTATATAAATGAGTATAACAGGGATATCTCTGTAAATGTTGCTGTGTGTGTACATTATGTAAATGTGTTAGGTACATGTATGTGGTGAGTCTATGTATCGTAATTTATATATACCCTGAAATTGCCCAAGACATTCCCTGGCTGTGTGCTGTACTTTATATGTGACCCGGGTGCATAATGTAACACTACACACAGGGTGGCAATCTGCATACCTCTCACTGTACATGTTATTGCAGAATGTCCAGCATTTTGCCCCATATGTCTGGTCTGTTCATCATACATTTGTGGTGTTCCAGTAAAATATTGCATAATGCAGTCTCTGAATTGTACTAACTACTGACACATTTACGTGATGGCCTTTACATCCTGCAGCTATTCTGTTCTGTTGCAAATTGTTGTTATACCTTCTAGGTTCATCAGAGCATGTGTAATGTCTGTCTGTAGTTTTGGCCCCTTGTCCCCCCATTCTTTCTGACTTTGTCCAGCTTTCTTGCAGTAACAGATTGAGGAACATGACAGTCTGTGGGAATACCACCATACGAGTACCTCACATGCAAAAGATGTTGATGCTGCCAGATTCAAACCATCAGCACCATCACCCATGCTAATGTCCCTAGCCCAGTGAGCCACACCAGCCACCAGATAGAGAGGTGTCATTCCTTACACAATCAATAGCATGCAGATATACATTGTCACCCCTGCATTATGTATGACATACAGCATGTGGCCAGGTTCTATGTCACAGCTCTGGAATTGGCTAGTCTGCTGATATATCATTGCAGACTTACTGATACGGCAATTGTATGGGAACACTGATGTGTTGTGGATGGTGGATGGATCAGCCCATGCTCTGCTGGCATAGACAGTTGTGTGACTGTCCTGTGACCCCACTGTTTGCCATCTCCCTTAAATATTGTAGTGGATTTTCCAGCCATGTGGCCTAGTGCATATTATGGAGCACATACTATTGGACAGAGTACCTGTTAGATCTCTCCAAGTAGCCCAGTAGCCCACTGTATTCCCTTGCATACATGCAGCAGTTCCATACATATGCTACCATATTCCAGTACCCCTTACAAGTGGTGTATAGGTGAGTGACTTACCTTGCAATTGCAGCTGTTGACAGACCTGTAATTTGGGACTGACTTTGTCTGATACACTCTGTACACAGCCAATACATGATTAGGTACAGGATGTGTGGGCTGGCTGGCATCATTTTTACTATACGTATGTGAGTCAGAGTAAGGTGTCAGTTCCTAGGGCCCTAGGTTGTCAGTTCATGTGCTATGAGTTGTCTCTTGGCCAAGGCCAGGGCATACTGGTCATGCCTATGTCTGCCTACAGGGACAACCTCAGGGGTTTCCTCCTCTGAGTCCGCCTGTGGGTGTGGCTGTGGGGACCTACACACTGGTGGGGGGCTGTGTATCCCTTCCCTTTGCTGAGCCTGCTGCAGCTGTTTCCACAGGATCATATTGTGTAGCATGGCACATACTGTGAACATCTGTGCATGTGTGGCTGGGGAGTACTGCAGGGCTCCACCAGATAAGGCACTGGAACCATGACTTCAGCAGCCCAAACACACACTCTATGATGTTGCTAGTTTGTGGGTGTGCCTCATTATGGTGTTCTTCCATGGGTGTGTGTGCATTTGTGATGGGTATCATCATCCACGGTTCCAGTGCATAGCTAGCATCCCCCAGTAAATGGCTGTGTGGGATGCCACCCCCCCCCCCAGCAAACATCTGGTACAGCTGTAATGCATGCCAGATATGGAAGTCCTGATAACTGCCAGGGCTGCCAGCACACACATTCATGATAATGCCCTAGGCATTGCACATGACCTGGCAGTTGGTGGAGTGATACCCCTTGCGGTTGACATAGATTCTACCCTCCTCACAGGGTAGTACCTTGATGTGTACATGAGTGCAATCTATGGCACCCAATACCTCAGGGTAATGTGCTACATAGTAGAAGTGTTGCATACTGCTGGCCCTCTCCTCAGGGTTGTAGGGAAAATAAATGTGCTCACTGGCATGTGGTAGCATCCAGAAACTGGTGGAGTACCATAGATGCTGATGTCTGTGAGATCCCCATCATGTCCCCATTTGGTCTTTGGAAAGTACCTGTAGCTACTACCTTAAGAGCTACACATACCTTTGTTTCCACTGGGATGGGCTCCCCCTCTATTGGCTCTGGGTCTGAGTTCAGGGCGGCAGAGCTCAGTGAGTTCTTGTAATATGTCCCTGTCCACCCTGTAGCGCTCTACAATTTCCAGCTCATGTAGCTCCTGGAAGGTTACCCTAGGCATGAACACTCTTTTCCTTCTCAGTCTAGGCCTAATGTCAGCTGCAGCACTGACCTCAGCAGCTAGCACATACAGATGTAGCAGACCTGCAGCAGCCCCTAACATTCCTTCAGTTAAAAATCCCAAGTCTGTACTCCATTGGTGCAGGGTTTAGGGGTTTAATCAGACTGTAGGGTGTATGCAACCTTTATAGTGCTCTGCTGTAGGTACACCCTCTGTGATTGGCAACCTATGATGCATTCCACCTGCCAAGTACATCACTGCAGACTGTTAATAGCCCTAGTTTAATTGAAACAGGGGTCATCAGTAATTAATATACCATTGGCTTTCTCAGCCAGTTTTTTTTTTTGGACAGCCTTCCTCGCTCAGCACTGCAGCGCACCATGCAAATGCACACCACAAAGGTAAATAATGCTCAGCAGTCACTGCACACTCCCCCATGAAAGGTCACACTCAGCATGGTGGAACACCATGCAAACACACGCCTCAAAGGTAAACAAAGCTCAGCAGAACTGTACACACCCCCATGCTGAGCACAGCAGCATGCTGCACAAACAGGCACAGCTGTGCTCCAATGAGCTTACAAATCCTCAGACACACACCCCCTTGATGTCAGATAACTCTTCTTTGGACATCAACATGGTTCTGTGCCTACACAGATGGGATCTGCAGATACTGATACCCATTTGTGCTATTCAGTAACCCCAGCTCATTTGCATAGGGATCCATGCACGCAACCTAGAAACTACACAGTTTCAAGTCCTGCCTCGTTAGGAACAGCACTATTCTAGCATTGTAGATACTCTACGCAGGGTCCTATAATACAATACTGTCACATTCTAACAGATTTGTTTTTTACACTCTTTTTTATTTATTTTTTTATTCGTAAAAGCATGTTTGCACACTGCGGTGCACCATGCAAACATACCCACATCATTAAAAAAATATATAAAATTATTTCAAATTATTGCCCATACAGTTTTGGACACACGGTGGATAATGTTGCACATATCAGTGTCTGCTATGCTATTTCTGTTAACAAACCTACATTTTTACAGCCCCTGTTGTCTGTTTAAATTCCTGTACATGGAATTCTTCTGTGTACATTACGGACACCAACATGGAGTCTGCAGGACTGCCTATCTGTTTGCTGGATCACTTTACCGCCCTCATTTGCATGCAGTTTACCTGCTTATGAGATGATTTGCATGCCACGGACACTTCCTTGTTGGCACGTGAGTGCATGTCACCCATCTCTATTGAATGGATCGCAAACCTGCTTACTTTCATGTAAACAGTGTGCCACGATGCCTACATGGAAAAAAGGTCCATGTAGGCTTAATTAAATTCTACCCATTGTCTTTTTAAAGTTTCTTGTGGTAAGAGTGTGTCATTTTGGGATAGTTTTGATGTTTTAATTGTTGTGAGACTCATAGTATATCACTTGATGTTTAGGAGGTAGTTGCATCAACAGAACATAATTTGGAACTGGGTGTGAATTGTTTCACATGAAATTATTTTTTCACCCAACAAGCTCACATTTATATAATTAAGGAATTAAGCAAAGACACTGCATTTTGGTGATTTTTAAACAACTTGTACTAAAATAAATCTTGCTTTTTTCTTAAATCAGTCAAACTGGGGGAGGGTCCTTTGAGGTGGATTGGCATATAATACTGTACATATAGAGAAGCTGGTAAACAGAAGATGTATCACAACACCAGAAATATATTTTATTCTGGTTTACTTATAAGTGCATGAATAGAAAACACCAAGAAAGCCCAATAATCAGCCCTGTACTATGAAATGCATTCAAAGCTGTTACCCAAGTATCTATGTGTAGTATATATTAACTTTCCTGTAAGATGAAACATGTATATCTCAAAATAATACTGATCATAGAGTTACACTACAAATATGTTATGTTAGTTAATTTTTACTATATAGTATTTAACTGCAGACACTTTACATGGACATAGTTTTATGCAGCACATCAGTAAGTAATAAGGTATGACATGGGTTACATTATTGTGCTAGCTAATCAATCCCTTGGATCATAATTTGGTAAGGAATGTAGTTAAGTACCACAGTGCCCCAAGGACTTATTAACTTGCATATTAAGATGACCCTTGGGATATCTTATTGCTGTTATTCTAATTGAGTTTGTCTTTTAATTATATTGTTATCCTGTTAAAAGGTTCAACAGGCATAATTACAAGTATATTAATATCAGGGTCATTAGATTTCAAATCTAATCATAATCCAGTATTACAAAGAAGATTAGGCCAAAACATATCAGACTGGGGCATTAAGAAACACTTATTCTTGTAGGTACAGCATAATGCATTGTGGGTAGAGGAATGCTTATGGAAGAATGCACAGGGTTAGTGATGCACAAGTGAAGGGCTCTCACAGACTATTATTTAGTGATGTACATTAATAAATCATTCTAGGGCTGATTCTTTTCTGCATATTTGCATATGCTTTGATTTTATTTAGTGGTATCTTGTGCAACAAATTTGGAAATGACATCTATATTGTATCTGTTATGAAGTATGCTAGTGACTGTTACTAATTATAGTGCACATTATTGGGGAGTGGGAGTCAAGGAAAAGCAGCATTCATCAACTTGTGCTAAATCTGTATTTGTATAACAGGGAACATAAGACATAAGCATAAAATGAACAAGGAAAACCAATCAGTCAAGTTACCTGTGCTGACTTTTTATTAATGAGCAGATCAGTTTTCAGAAAATATAGTAAGAAAGATTTCCTTATATGTAAGGATAATTTTGTTTTAATATGTTTTATATTAAAATATAAGCTAATAAATATAGATATTGTTTTATTAAGAATAAATGATTGTGGCATATATTCCTGATACATGATAAGAAATAATTTTAAATCCAGGAAGCCACTATATGTGCGGTGGACCACACAGTTGTTAAAGCTGGTCCTATTACCTTTTATCTACATGTGTTGTTTATTCTATTATATAACTGTACACATATATCTCACATATTGCTCCTATAAACCTAGGAAATTGCTAGAATGACAAATTTTGCATTGTTATATATTTTCTGAAGGATATGAAGTCTGAAACTGAAATGTCTGTTATGATTTGTTTACTGGGAAAGTCTGACTTGGAACAAAGGCAATTTTCAGCAGAGGCCTGGGGAGAAACACTCCAGATGCATGTCTTTTTAATGTGGGAGGAAACCCACATGAACACAGGGAGAACATGCAGACTCCACACAGAAGGTACCCCAGCCTAGAATCAAACTGGAGAACCTCTTGCTGTGAGTTGACAACGCCACCGCTGCACAACTACGCTATCCAAATAACCACCCTTGAAAAGTCTCAAACCCAGGACCCTCTGAACTGCAGCATAGTGCACTAGACCACTAGGCCAACTCAGCTCTTTTTTTAATTATTCACTGACTTCAGTCCTCAGTGATTTGCCAGAAAACCGCAAATTTTATGAAGACCAGACCAAAAATAAGAGGCAAAAATCTGGTCAATTGAGAGGTATGGGTGTACATTTATTGTATTACAGTATTGTTATTCATTCTATTATCCAGCTGTACATTTATTGTAGTGTTGAACATTTATTGTATCTATTACTTATTGTACTTTCTAGAACATCTAACTGTATATTTGTTGTAGTGTCAATACTTTTATTATATTATCTAGTAGTGCACTTACTGTATTATCCAGGTATCTGCTCAGATTGTTTCTAACTGGTTCCATTGTGTTCATCTGGTAGTGTGCACAGGTAATACTCTCTAGCTGTGCACTCACCGTATTATCTAGTTATCTGTAAAGATTGTTTCTAAATGGTTCTGTTGCGTTCATCTGGTACTCTCTAACTGGTCTTAGTGTGCACAGGTAATATCTAGCCGATTAAAGTTGTGTAAATTCACTTTTATTTAACCAGCACTGACCTTCCTTATTCACAGCAGTACTGAACTTATCTGCTTTTCTTGCATGTATAGTGGCCTCCCTATTAAAATGTTGACTCTCACAATGCTAAGTGCCAACACACCAAAAAAAAAAAAAAATGCAGAAGAGTGAGTCTTTAACATCCCTCTTTTCCTTTAAACTTCCTTTTTGCAATGGGGCTAGTCCCCCACACCCCCAGACTTATATATACTAACTATGAGATTGCCATAGCTCAGAGAAAAGGGGATAATCCCAAGGAATGGCCATCTCAGACTTAGAAGTAAGTCTGTTTTTTTTTCAGCCATTCAGTCTCAGCATTTTCCAGCATTGCAGTGGTTACCTTTATACTATACTGCCTGCATTTTTTACTGCCACTGAAGTTTTGATTGTTTTAAACCTGCCCTAACAGTGCCAGCACTGTGGTCACGATACCTACTTGCCCCATTTTTTTATTTACAGCAGATCTTGTATTCTGCCTTCTAGGCCTAACTTATTACTAACACCTAAGCCCATCTGCTGTGTCTTGCATAGTATATAACGACAGTATTGTTAGTACTTCATTTTCTGCAAACTAAGCATAGAATTGCCTAATATGCTTGATTTTTGCAAAGCCTTCTAGAATTGTGGCACTACGCTAGCACAATTGGGACATTTAGATTTTTGAGAGAAACTCATAAGCATCAAATAGTTAGATAACCAACAAGGAATACAAATATATTAGATACTGTTTGCTTACCATCAAACCAATGTGTCAGAGTGTGTAGTTTACGCCCCCCCCCCTTGTAGGATGTGATCATGCTGCAATAATGGTTGTGATACCAAGACATCAAGGGCATCAAGTCCACATTAGATTATCAGATGGCAGAAGCTTGGCTAACTGATGTAGAGTGGAAACAGGAATTTGAAAGCAAACGTGTTTCAGAAATGAGGCAATTCCTAAAACAGTGTTAAAATGTTTATAAAAACAATAACAATTAACAAGTGAACTGGAAGAATGAATAAGTTTATTAGACTTATGGGGAAGAGGAAAATGTTAATACAGAAAATAAATAACCTGTTGAAGAAATCAAAACCTTTAGAAATAAACTATAAAATGAAATAAATAAATACATACATTAAAAAAAGGAAATCAATATGCAAGTGTACCAGGATCAAATGAGGTATGAGGAAATATTATTAAAAAATCTAAAAGACAATAAGAAAAGCTTTCACTGATATATAAGAAAGGCTAATTGAAATTCAACATGTATATATACTCTGCATAACAGAAGAGAGATCATTTCACATATAAAGTGTGTTGTTAACATGTTCACAGAAAATCTTAAAACTAACTCTGGAGACACCCGTAGTACAGTCAAAATCAGATCCAGCATCAGAGGTATAGCTAACGATTGTAGCATCTGGTGCTGTCCCCCAGTCTGGCGCCCCCAGTTGTGGAGCAAAAAAAAAAAAAACGTCCTTTGCAATGGAGCACTAAGCATATCAGTTCTGAAAAATGTTCTGCTCTTTCCCTTTAAGCTGTAGTATGCAGCTGCTACAGTTTATGCCACACACAGAGCGCCAAGCACTTCAGTTCTGTCTACAGATGCAACATCAGCATTTGACTTCCAGTAATGCACTGCACTGAAGAATGATTGGCTTCTGCTGATCATTCCTGATGCCCCTTTGACCTATTATAGCTAGGCTACTGACTAGCATAATAGAAGAGTGATCTAGTTATCTACAGAAGAGACTGTTAAGCTGATAGAAGTAGATACTGGGAAAGCAACAGGGAAAATGTGATCTCAATGTTTAAAAAAAATGCTATTATAATAGCCTTAAAATTCATATTTGACAATTGCTTTAATACTTATGAAATTCCATACCAGGCAGATTTTTTTTAAGGGAAAGGGTGACCCCAAACAGATTAATATATATATATAGACCAATTAACCTTCTTTCTTGTACAGGGAAAATAATAGAAAAAATGTGCTTTCATTATTACTGAAAGAACTGCAAGGAAAAGGCATTACCAAGATACATTGATACACTATTACCAAAGGGAGATCAGATGAGGCATACATTCTATATTTCTATAATCACATCATTACAGCACTTGATAAACAAATATCTTCCTATGTAATTTACATAGATTTTACAGCATCTTTTGAATGTGTTGATTACCAAATATTGATAAAGTCACTAGAGAATCTTGGTCTCTCAGATTATAGTTTATCATGCTTGGTAGACGGAAAAATGATAGAGAATGGAAAGAACCCTACTGAAATCTCAGCACTTGAAATGCCAAGTGCCTACAAGACAAAAAAAAGACCAAAACTATGGGAGGAGAGTGACTCTTGAATATCATTTTTCTCCTTTAACCTTCTTTTTTACAGGGGGCCAGCCTCCCTGCACCCTGCTATGTGGGGGGCAAGACTCTCACACCCTTGAACTTATAATACCATAATACCTCATAATACCTCAGAGAAAAGGGAGTAGTTCAAGAAATGGCCATATGGAATTAGTATATGCAAGTACATTTCTTTGTCCATTGAGTCTTCATGTTTTGGGACTCACTGTAGCGAGTCCTGACATTTCAAAGGATTACCAAATGGAAAATGAGCTATGATGCAGAAAACGGCAAGAGCCAAGGTTATGGTAAAGGTGTCTCTCGGGGCTTTATCTTAGGTCCCTATTTGTTTAGCATATAGATAGGCGATACTCCAGCATCATATAATTTATTTCATAGTATTTACACTGATAATTTAAAAATAGGGAAATTAATAACAAAAAAACAATGGTAAGATATTACAACAAAATTAGAAGGCATTAATAAATGGACTACAAGTAATACAATATCTGTAGAGATGGCATCAGTAAATGGACTAGAAGTAATAAAATATCTGTAAAGACAATTAAAATATGTGTGCTTTGAAGTATGAAATATATGTAAATCAAATAGAAAAGGTTGGCACATGTATGTGGATAAAAAACACACTATCTTGCATAGCACTGCACACTGTTAGACAGTGCTGAATTATACTGTAATCCAGAGAATAGCATCTTGTACTTTGTTATCAAAACCATTTTTAAGCCATCCTTAATGTTGGCACCTCTAGCAATACTAAGATGTGTTGCCTAGTATCTTATATTAAGCTGTCAGGTCTGTCTGAATTGTGGCATCCATGGTTGCCTTATTGTGCTTTTATAATAGTTTTCTGTCTATGTACATAACTGCCATAATCCATCTTATTTTTTTGTTGTCAAGCCTGCTTCAGTTGTGGGATCAGTGCCTGTATTGTTGTGCCACTCTGATGTATTTTGTTTATGTGCATAATGGACCAAGTCACTCCTGGTATACTATCCTTCGTCTTAGTAGACCTGTTTTTATAGCAATACTGCCTCTCACCATCTTAGGGCTATAGCACTATAATATGCATCTTCCTAACACTAGCCTCTACCTTTGGGATCTTTGCTACCATGGGACCACAGCCCACCCGTACTTCATCTGCTGCCAACCTGCTAGCAATAGGCACCCTAAGGCAGTGCAGCAACTGCCCCTTGTTCAGTGACAACCCCTTACCAAACACAGAATCTACTTCTGTAGAGTATAAAACTTGTACAGACAGGAGGCAAACATTTGACCACAGTTATCAGTTAACAGCATACCCCGACTCCACTGCAACCAAATTTTAACACTTATTTTTCTCAATATTTCAGCATGCATTGGCTATCAGACCCAGACCTTAGTCCCTAGTCTGTACACCCCCACCACCACCACACAAAGATGTATATGATTATGTATACACACACACACACACACACACACACACACACACACACACACACACACACACACACACACACACACACACACACACCTACATACACTGTTTCCTGTCCACACAAGGATCACTGTTAGCATAGCATATGACCATTCTCATGTTTGGTCATATGCTATGCTATTATAGCATATGACCAAACATGAGAATGTTCTAGTAATAGATGGCTCAGTTGTCAGACATACTGATGTCCAACTCACCAGGCTTAGCAAAGGTAGAGTGTTGGTTATCTGTCTTTGGGGTACTAATATTTATGATACTACTATGGACCTTAGATCCTTTCACCACAAGTATGCATGTGACCTGTTTGTTGTCCATGTGGAGATGACCAGTCTTAAGTATTCCACCCTGGGGAAGATGGGGTTTATATCACATCATCGAATCATCAAAATCCCAAATCACATAACATCGAACACACATTGAAATGGGAAAACATCAAAAGGCTGCAAATGGCACTTTCCAATGGGGACATCAAACATTAAGGGTGTACGCAGGGGGGCAAGCCCCCCTGCACCCCCCGCTACTTAAATATACCAACTCCGAGATCATGTTACAGTATAGGAAACTGAAATCTTCTGTTTCCGCACTGTAGTGTACTGAAGTGCGATCTCCGAAGTGGTACATTTAAGTGGCAGTGGGTGTGGGGGGTGCAGGAGGTCTTGCCCCTGCATGGAGCAATTTGTTTTTGATAGACACTCCACATCTTACTGTTCTTTTTCCATTTCGATGTTTTCCATTTCAATGTTGTGTGTTCGATGTTACGTGATTCGGGATTTTGATGATTCGATGATATGATATAAACCCGGGATGATGAATAGACCTATAGTTGAGTTCTCTATGTATTTGATGAAGGCTGGAAAAAGCTGCTGTTGAGCAGTATCATGCCAGCAAAACAAATAATGCCATAATACAAACAAAAATGATTATGAGCCTTAACAACTAGCTCTATAATTGGTGACATTCAAAGGGGATGCATTTTGTGTCACCATGTGAAGAGATAGAAAACATACCTGCCTTCTTTAGCAGGAAATACCTACACTTACCTTTGCAGGACTATATCATCATGCATTTTTAGGCAGTGTCAGTCTCCTAGAGTTTTCACCTTAGCAAATTAGATATCTAAACAAGAAAATGCTCAACAATGAGGCCTTCCTAACCTTGCAGAGCACACCTATCTGTAAAATTGCTGAAACTCAGTTACAGTACAGTAATAATGCTCTCTCCTGATCAGGTTATAATGTTTTCCATTCATTCATATCCTCTGGCAGTGTGAAGGTGTAGCCATATTCATCTACAATCCCATTACCTCATGGCAAATTCAGGATTATGGTAACTTTGAGCTCCTGGACATCATAGTATCAGTAAGAAAGATCAATAACCATATAATTGCCAACTATAGAAGCCTTTCTCTCTCCAGTTGTCCATCACATTTACATTATCCAACACAAGTTATTAACTATTGAACCCAGTACTTGCTTTCTGGGTGACTTCAAATACCAGTCCATAAATTGACAAACATACACCCCCATCAGCAAATATGTGCAGTGGTTCTGTAACTTTAGCAACGCCAGTTTCCTTAAGCAAACAGTGCCCGTCCCCATTAGAGGTACTAATCTCCTCAACCTAGTTCTTAATAACATAGCACCTCACGTCTGTACTCCTGATTTATCTCCCTCCATGATTGAGCAAGAGCATCAGCCATCATATTTTCCTTAACTCATTCACTCCAATGGAGCTCAGGAAGTTTGCACTGTAACTTCCAATGGGCAGAGCCAAAGCCTTTTGACAGAATCAAATTATGTCCTTACATTTCACACAAATGTTCGTATCTCTGGAACCATAGGGTTTATGAAAGAAGTATAAATGGCCAACCCTTCAGCACAAACTATTTTATAATGGTAGTATTCTTTAGGTTCTAAGTCTTAAACTGAATTTTATAAGTACAGTAAAGACAATAACTATAACATTTGTAATATTTTGTAAACCACTTACAATATCTCAACAACCACTCAAGTTACACATATACTGCCAGCAGCATTTTATATATAGCTGAGAGAGCTTTCATATGAGGCTAAGGAGTTCTGTCTGTTACTTGGTTGTTGAGATGTTTAGAAAAATGTAAAAATTATATCTATATAAATTAATATCATAAAAACAGTTAATATCTATTTACCTTCACTAGACAGAGGTCAGATATTAATGCAGTTGAGTTTGCTGTTGTGTAAGCTTTAAGATGAAATCCTTTAAAGTCTTGTACATAGCATGGTTTTGGATTTATTGATGTAAACATGAACAAGCAATATTTGACGCCTAAAGGCATCAGTAGGAGTTAACTGCAGATGCACCAAGAGACATCACTCAGATGTAATGAGGTAAAAATCCAATACTAGAGTTCATTAAACCCTACAATATTCGGGGATTTCTCTAAAACCAATCTCCTACCACTCTCAGATGACCTACAAAAATGTAAAAGCTCTTTCCCTTTTGGTCAACCTATAACAAAGGAGCAACTTGTATTTCTGTTTTTTTTTTTCCTCATATAAGCTCCTGCATTGACATATGTGTTCCTATACATCAGAAGTATGATGATACATTTAAACATAAGTTCCTGGGGTATAATCTCATCATCCACAAATTCCACAATAAAAGACAAAACCTCTAGCACTAAGTAGCAAACTCAAATCCCCTTATTCTAGCAGTGATTTCAAAAATGACTGCAAAGAGCTCAAGTATAAGCTCAAAAACTGCAAAGCCAAGTATGATCTGAATATTGCCACCTCTTCCAAAAATATTCAAAAGACATTCTTTAACTACATGAATGAACCAAGGAGTAATACTCAGATTTGCATAGAACTGATCTCTATTGTATTTGTATAATGCTTATCAATACTTAGTATCAGTGAACAGTGATTGTCAATTAATCACAACTGTAGTTCTGAATGCTGCTACTTCATTATTATTTTTAATGCAGTTGTGTGGTACAATTAAGACAGCCTACAGATATTTTTTACTCATTCTCAGTACTTTAAATGATTGAATGAATACAGCATTCAAGGGTGAAAGGATCAGCAACATGGGCAAGTAAGGTGTTTCACAGTATTATAACATTGCACTAGGTGATATTTTTAATCAAGTAAAATAAAGTGAATATTTATTTCTGCCTATATTCGGCTATTATTTCTCATCAACAGGTACAAAACAACACTTATAAAAGCATCAGGATCATAATGCTGTACATTGCTTTCCCTTGAGTATCTTTTTTATTAAAATGATTTATATTATTAAAACATGAACTTCAAAACAATGACATATCGCCTCATGTATCTCCTAGCTAAATGTGACACTAAATGATGTTCGTCAAAATAAATCAAAATGTTCTTCTTATCTGTCATTCACTATTATTTCTCACTCTTATGTATCAACTGACCCTGTTTATAAAATAACCAAGAACAAAATGTTATACAGTGGATATAAAAAGTTTACAAACCCCTGTTAAAATGCCAGATTTTTGTGATATAAAAATGAGACCACAATAAATCATTTCAAAACTTTTCCCACCTTTAATGTGACCTATAACCTGTACAATTCAATTGAAAAACAAACAAATCTGTTAGGGGGAAAATATAAAAAAAATAAAAAAAGTACAATAAGCTGGTTGCATAAGTGTGCACACCCTTAAACTAATAATTTGTTGAAGTACTTTATCTCCTCACCGAGCTCCTCGAGGAAGAGAAAACCTGTCTGGTGGACAAATGCCACTAACAGGCTATACAATAAGAGGAAGAAATTGCTGTGTAAGAGTAAGAGGGAGCAAGCCCCAAACTGGAAACACTCCCTCCTCAGCCTAAACAAGCAAATAAGACTCCTTGTGAAGTCCACCAAAGCTAACTATGAATCCAAATTAGCTTCCTCAACTAAGGACAACCATAAAGCATTCTTTAGTTACATCCGTAACCTAAAAGGAAAGGCTCAGATTTGCGCTGAACTGGTAGTTAATGATACCACATATACCTGAGCCTGTGGACATTGCCAACCTGTTAGCTGACAGGTTCTTTGAAAACTTCACTCCCCCTTCCCCACCCCACTTACCTCAAGACATCCCTGCCACCTATCTTCTACCCTGTATCTCTAAAGAGCAGGTCATGAACGCCTTCTCTGAGATCAAAAATACAGCATCTATGGGACCTGATAACATCCCAGGCCATGCCCTACATGGGCTCAAACAGGAATTAGTAACACCATTGGGTACTCTTTTCAATCAGAGTCTAAGCACTGGCTTCATCCCAGCTAAATGGAAAAAGGCCACCATTATCCTCTTGCACAAAGGTAGTGCTTCCACTTACCCTGGAAACTATAGACCTATTAGCCTGACAAGCCTTATCTGCAAGGCCATGGAGAAAACCATCATGGACCTTATCAACAAAGACATTGGTAACCTCCAAACACTTAACCCTACTAAATTTGGATTTGCAAAGTATAATCATGCCTGTTAAATCTGGTGGACTTTTTTGACACACTCACCAAGGCCCTTCATGAGGGGAAATCTTTGCACACAGCCTACCTAGACTTAGCCAAGGCTTCTGACACTATAACCCACTCAAGCATAATTGACAAACTCACCTTGCTAGGTATCAACCCCTATATCATTAGATGGGTCACTAACTGGCTCACTGATAGAACCCATATAGTCAAAATAAGGGAATCCACCGCCAACAGCAGACCTGTAACCAGTGGTGCTCCACAAGGATCTTGTGGTAAAACAAAAAAGGGGATTTTTCATTAGAAATTGAACCTCTAATTGACAGTGAAGGACTATTGTGTTTTGTTTCCGCAGTATTCTGACTCAGATTCTCAGCAGAGTGTGGCTTTGGTCAGTCCCTTTGAAGGATCCTCATTCTCTATCATTATTTCCAGAATGAAATAGGTGGTACAGTGAGAAAACAGTGATGTTTCTCAGTCCCTCGGGAAGTATTATATTTTATTACAACTGGGATTTCCAGAACCTTATCTTATTCCTCCTGTTCTTTCATCTATGGAGGATGGTTTTATCATAGCCTGCATCTTGCCTGACACCCAGCCTGGTGCCCCCTAGAAAGCAGATTGTGACTCCCGTGCCCTGGCCCAGCAATCAAGGAGCCTCAATCCTCACCACTAACACCAGAGAGGGCGTCTCATATGAGAGGAAAAGATAACAATTACACACAGTAAAGTGCAATTTCCCTTAAGAGCACACATAGATCACAGTCAGTCTGGAGTTGGTTGCTCCCTTACTCTCCAGGTCCTCAATAAGACTTCCCACTGGCACAGCTATAGGGTCTAGATCTCAGCCTAGCTGGCAAGCTAACCTCCAGTACCCTCTCTGTCCAACCAGTGCTTCGTGTCCCTGCCCAAGTAGCTGACACACACACACACTTTCAGATAATTATTTATACAACTTCACAGACACACCAGGGAAAGGCTGACGCAGATTCTCCAGCTGTGCCCCTATAACCAGACTATATGGTAGTAATTACTGCCACCACCAGCTAATAATTATCAGCTACCCAAAGGCCCTTAAAAGGTTGTCCAATTATTACTGTGCAATATTAATATCCAATAGTAGTATAACTTAAGCAATCAAGGTTTATTGGAAGGGCTTAGTCGAGGATCACTTATAAGCATGCAATGTACTCTAGAGCTTAATTTATCTCTACATAAACCAGCCACAGTTGAAAAGGGTTTAAAAATATTTAATAATAAATACTAAAAACACAAGACAATACTACTACTACATTCAAGAGTTCAGAGATCACACAGAAACTTAAAATAATTCAGTAGTACAGTTCTGACATAACACAAAAACACTTAGTCTAATCTTGTTCTAATTCCTAGCTATTGCTACAAGAAAACATACTTCTAAAATAACTTACTTACATAGAGCAAGGTAGTGCTGAGTGGAATAGTCAGACAAAAATGCTTAATAATCTCTGGTTCTCACTGTTTAAATTGAAACTGCAGTTCTGCTAAACATTACATCATCTTTTATACCTTCCTGGAGTTCCCAGGCTACACATTAACTGCATTTACATTCATTTACACTCAGAGCAATAAAGGACATTCCATATGTAAATTCTGATCATTAACTTTAGCCTTAAAACAATAGGCAGGAAGCCCCCATCCAGCTGGACTGGACCCGGCTTGTAAAACATCAAAGGCAGTGATGAAACAATTTTAATTTCAAAGGAACAACAAGAATTGCTTGACTTAGCTTTCTTTACAGCAGATGGCAATGTTGCCACATTGTTTTAAGTTCAACATTCACAGTATTTACAAATCATAGAATTATGTACAAAATTCTATTTGACTAGGCTGGCAGCCTTCACCCATCTCTACCAGTCTTCACATTTTTCCACTCATCTCTACCCAATCTTCACATCTCTCCCCCCTGGAGAACTCAAGCTAGTTTTTCAAGTGATCTTTGAGAAACACCGCTTGAGAGGGTTAGGTCTATCAGAGTATACCTTACCCCATTTCCTGTCTTGAGAGTCCATCTGCATTGGCATTGCTAATCCCACTGCGGTGCTGCACTGACATATCATATGCTAGCAACCCCAGGCTTTATCTTAGCAACTTGTCATTTTGCTGACTGGCTCTGTTTAACCACGTTGGAGGGTTGTGATCTGTCATTACAGTGAATTTTCTTCCATACAGATAAGGCTGAAGTTTCTGCAGTGCCCACACTATGGCTAGACATTCCTTTTCTACAGCTGCATAGCATCCCTGCCTGGGTTGGAGTCTACGACTGAGATAAACCACTGGGTGCTCTTCCCCCTCTGAAGAAATCTGGCTAAGTACAGCCCCCACCCCATGGTTCGAAGCATCCACCTGTACAACAAATTCATTGCTGTAATCTGGACTGGCTAACATAGGGGGTCCTCCCAAAGCTTCTTTAAGCGTCTGGAATGCCTGCTCATATGCTGGGGTCCACACTACCTTATCTGGCCTGTTCGTCCCTGTCAGGTCTGTGAGGGGGAGCAGCTATGGTACTATAACTAGGGACAAACTTTCTGTAGTATCCTACTGTCCCTAAGAATACCCTCACCTGCTTTTTAGTAACAGGTGCAGGCCATGCCTGAATGGCTTCCACTTTGGTAGGTTCTGGCCTTATCTTACCACTCCCCATTCTATGTCCTAGGTAGGAGACTTCTGCCATACCCACCTGACATTTACTCAGCTTAATGATTAACCCTACCCTCTGTAGTCTGCCCAACACCTCCCCTGACATGCTGAAGGTGCTCTGGCCAGGAATGGCTGTAGATGGCAATATCATCTAGGTAAGCAAGGACAAACCCTCCTGCTCCTGCTAGGATATTATCTACCAGCCTCTGGAAAGTTGCTGGGGCATTCTTCATCCCAAAGGGCATCTTTGTGAACTCATACAAGCCAAAAGGAGTCACAAAGGCTGACTTCTCTCTAGCACTGGGAGTCAAGGGCACCTGCCAGTAACCCTTGGTAAGATCAATGGTGGTAAGACATGTAGCCCTACCCAGTTGCTCTACGGCCTTATCTGTCCTAGGCATGGGA
Organism: Protopterus annectens; assembly: GCF_019279795.1. Classification (NCBI taxonomy): domain Eukaryota; kingdom Metazoa; phylum Chordata; order Ceratodontiformes; family Protopteridae; genus Protopterus; species Protopterus annectens. The sequence goes on along the minus strand of NC_056725.1, from coordinate 186,587,435 downwards.
TAAGCATCCGACTCTGTGACTATTTAATTTCCTGTAATCCACACATAACCTGGTGCTGCCATCCTTCTTCGGCACCAGCACCACTGGGGAGGCCCAGGGACTATTGGACTCTTGAATCACCCCTAGTTACAACATCTCCTGTACCTCCTCCCTCAGGGTCTGTCTGACTCTTTCAGGCACCCTATAAGGGGCCTGCCTAATAGGCCTTTGGAGTCCTGTATCCATCTGGTGCTGCACCAGGTGGGTGCACTCTGGTTTCCCAGTGAACATGTCCCAAAATTCCCGAAACACTGCTCGGATTTCTCAAACCTGGGTAGGGGATAGCTGCTGAGACATTGCTATCCCTTCCACTGAGGTGTCAGCCTAAGCCTCACTGAGAAGATCTGTCCCCAGATCTCCCACAGACTCCTCCTGCAATCCAGTGCAAATGCTCAGCACAAGGGCCTCCCTATCATGGTAAAGTTTCATCATGTTAACATGGTACAGTTTGTGCCCCTGTGATCTGCCTAGCAGTTCCACCATGTAGTTAACATCACTTACCTTTCTTACCACCTTGTAGGGTCCCTCCCAAACTGCTTGCAGCTTGTTGTGTCTAACAGGAATGAGAACCATTACCTGCTGCCCCACAGCATACTCTCTGCTCGAGCATTCCTGTCATACCACACCTTTTTCTGTTGTTGGGCTTCTGCCAGGTTCTCCTGGGCCAAGCCCATGAGTTCCCTGAGCCTTATCCTGAAGTTTAGGACATATACCACAACAGGCTCCTTGTGAGACTCACACTCACCTTCCCACTCATCTCAAATTAAATCTAGAGGTCCCCCTCACCCTATGCCCATACAGCAACTCAAAGGGTGAAAAACCTGTGGATTCCTGGGGAACCTTTCTATAAGCAAACAACAGATGGGGCAAATATTTGTCCCACTCCCTCTTAAACTGATCTGCAAATGCCCGTAGCATGGACTGGATTGTAGAGTTTAACCTCTCAACCATACCATTAGTCCTGGGGATGGTAGGGGGTGGTATTTATGTGCTTCACCCCACAGGACTTTCACAGACAAGCCAGCAGGTCTAACATTAAATCAGCACCTCTGTCAGACAGTATTTCTTTTGGGAAACCTACCCTGCTGAAAATCTCTAACAAAGCATTTGCCACCTTCTCTGCCTCAATGGAGGACAAAGCCACTGCCTCAGGGTATCGTGTAGCATAATCCACTACCATTAGGATATACTTTTTCCGTGTGGAACTTGGGGTACTCAGAGGACCCACAATATCCATAGCTACCCTTTGAAATGGCTCTTCAATCACAGGCAATGGCATCAAAGGAGCTTTCACCTTGTCTCCTGTCTTGCCTAACTTTTGGCACTGCTCACAGGTCTTGCAGTACCCTGTTACATCTCTGGAAGTTCCAGGCCAATAAAAGTTCTGCATAATATGCCTCTTTGTATGTTTAATGCCCATATGACCTGCAAAGGGAATATCATGGGCTATGGCTAGATGTGCCAGACGGTAGGCCCTAGGCACTACCAACTGCTGTACTCTCTCCTCTTCTAGCCCTCCCTCAGGGGTCTACTCTCTGTATAGTAACCCTTTGTCCCAGTATACAGATTCCCTCTTCCCTTGAGAATCAGGTGCCTCCCTAGCTACCTGCCTCAGGCCTTGCAATGTAGGGTCTGAGGGCTGAGCCTGTCTCAACTCTCTCCTTGTAACCCTTCCCAGCTCCCCTTCCACAGGAAGTCTGGCATCCTCTGACAGTGGTGCCTCACTGTCAGCCTGGGTACTACTACTCACCTCTACCTTTGCAGTTACCCTGTCCAAGGGAACATCAGTACCCACAAGCAGATATGGCTCACATTCAGTCTCACTGCTACAAAGTAGCTCCCTTCCTGAAGTAACCACCTCACCAGTCCTGGCTGCAAGTATGCAGTCTGTCTGGGTCTCCCCCAGGCTACCAGACCCGCATGCTTGTCTCCAAGCCTGACCGCGTGTAACGGCATAAGTACATGGTACTGCCTCATCCAAATCCTTCCCTCTCAGGACATCTGCAGGATGGTAGTTTAGTACCCCTGTTGTCTCAAGACAACCTACTATTGGCATTTTGTCTTTCCCACTTACTGGCTCTCTCACCTTTTGTTCCCCACCTTGCCTCCATAGACACCTGCATGCCACATGGCCCCACTGGTTGCATTCAAAACATTTAACCCTAGCTCCTGGACATGTACCTGGACTAGTGGCTTCCCCTGCTACTGGCAGATTCTATTGGGGCAGTCTGTGCTGCCCACCATGGGTTCCTTTAGACCAATGAGCAGTACTGGGGGTCCCCTTCCTGTGCAGGGGTACCCTGCTTGCCAGGTGTAGGTCTCCCTTCTTCCCCAACTCATCTGAAGTAGTACATTGTCTATCTGCTAACCAGATCCTCATGTCCTCAGGCAAAGTGCTAAGGGCTTGTTCCCTCACCAGAAGGTCTGCCAGCCCTTCAGAAGCGGTGATCTGACATCCACTCACCCAGCTATGAAAATAAGTGCTCAGTTCAGCAACATATTCACACACACTTTCATCTGCCTTGCGTCTATGCTCACGAAACTTTTTCCTATACATTTCAGGTGTTAGCTTAAAACATTCTAAAAGACATTGTTTTACAGCAGTATAATCAAAACATGCAAGGTCAGACATTTTAGCCAATGCATTTACAGCTTTCCCATGGAGTAAGGGGGTCAGGAACCATACCCAGAGCCTTTGGTCAACACTATACTGTTTGCATACCCTCTCAAACATATGAATGAAACTATCAAAATGATCCCCCTCTTTAAATTGTGGAAGAAATTTACTGACCTGTTGTGCTTCTGGGTTCCAGTTACTCCCTTCCCCATTACCTCCATGACTCTGGTGAAGAGTCAGCATTTCCCTCTCATGCCTCCTCTGACACTCCTTTTCTTTGGCTTCTAGCTCCAAATGCCTGGCCTCCAACTGAAGTCTCTTTATCTCCAGCTGGATTTTTAAGTCCACTGCAGAAAGGTTGAGCTGTCCATTCTCCGAGGATATTGTATCTCTACTGCCAGTCTGATTGTCCTTTGCAGAAAGGTTGAGCTCCTGGATGCTGTTTTCTGATGCAGCTGTAACCAAGGCTGCAATCAGGTCTGTCTTAGGCAGGTTTCCATGCACCAATTCCCTAGCCTGGCACATCTCCACCAGCTGGCTCCTTGTCAGCTTTCCATACTCCTCTGCTGACATGCTGCCTGCTCACTCTGACTAACTAAGCTAACAAAAGAAATAAAAGAATTGTGATCTGAACACTGAGTATTCACTGTGTGGCTGGTTTAGAGTACAAAACACCTTCAGAGATCACTGTACATAAGCTACAGGATTCACTCTACCCACACCACTACAAACCAATTAGTATTTGCCAACTACTTAATATGTGATATGAATATCCCACCACTGCCACCACATGTGACGTCCATGCCCTGGCCCAGCAATCAAGGAGCCTCAATCCTCACCACTAGCACCAGAGAGAGCATCTCATATGAGAGGAAAGGATAATAAATACACACATTAAAGTGCAATTTCCCTTAAGAGCACACAGACATCACAGTCAGTCTGGGGCTGGTTGCTCCCTTACTCTCCAGGTCCCCAATAAGACTTCCCACTGGCACAGCTATAGGGTCCAGATCTCATCCTAGCTGGCAAGCTAACCTCCAGCACCCTCTCTGTCCAACCAGTGCTTCATGTCCCTGCCCAAGTAGCTGACACACACACACTTTGAGATAAGTATTTCTACAACTTCACAGACACTCCTGGGAAAGGCTGACACAGATTCTCCAACTGTGCCCCTATACCAGGACTATACGGTAGTAATTACTGCCACCACCAGCTAATAATTTGCAGCTACGCAAAGGCCCTTAAAAGGGTGTCCAATTATTACTGTGCAATATTAATATCCAATAGTAGTGTAACTAAAGCAATCAAGTATTATTGAAAGGGCTTAGTCGAGGATCACTTATAAGCATGCAATGTACTCTAGAGCTTAAATTGTCTCTACATAAACCAGCCACAGTTGAAAAGGGTTTAAAATATTTAATAATAAATACTAAAAACACAAGACAATCCTACTACACCACAGTGCCTTTCAAGAGTTCAGAGATCACACAGAAACTTAAAATAATTCAGTAGTACAGTTTTGACATAACAGAAAAACACTTAGTCTAATCTTTTTCTAATTCCTAGCTATTGCTACAAGAAAAAATACTTCTAAAATAACTTACTTACATAGAGCAAGGCAGTGCTGAGTTGAATAGTCAGGCAAAAATGCTTAATAATCTCTGGTTCTCACTGTTTAAATTGAAACTGCAGTTCTGCTAAACATTACATCATCTTTTATACCTTCCCGGAGTTCCCAGGCTACACATTAACTGCATTTACATTCTTTTACACTTAGAGCAATAAAGGACATTCCACATGTAAAGTCTGCTCACTAACTTTAGCCTTAAAACGATAGGCAGGAAGCCCCCATCCAGTCGGACTGGAGCCGGCTTGTAAAACATCAAAGGACCAACAAGAATTGCTTGACATAGCTTTCTTTACAGCAGATGGCAATGTTGCCACATTGTTTTAAGTTCAACATTCACAGTATTTACAAATAATACAATTATGTACCAAATTCTATTTGACTAGGCTGGCAGCCTTCACCCATCTCTACCAGTCTTCACATTTCACGACCTATCTCAAGCCAAACTTCACATAGATGTTTCTCAATCATTTTAAGTTTTCACACAGTTTTCCCAGATCAGACCTAGCAGCTATTGATTTTCTGAACACAGTCAATACTAAACATTTGATTAGTATTTTTACCTCTCCTTCTATTTAGCATTGGAAGATTTTTGATAGTTTTGGAAAAATATTGTTCTGCAACACTTGGTTTTAGAATTCTTAGCTGTCAAGCTCATATGATTATGTTTTTGCTTGCTTCTTCTAAGAACATGAGGAATGTTTTTGGCATTTGGTTCCTAATCTGAGGAGTAAATTGCTTTGTGTAAATGGTTGCCTCTGTGACTCAAGTGGCTACCCACTCTGTGAAACGTGCTGATGATTTTGCTGATACCAATTTTAGAATTCTTCAAACTGAGGCTGTTTTTGAGGAGGTTTACTTTATCGTATTCTCAAAACTTTCCAGAAGATATTAGAAATAAGTTTTGACTTCTTCTTTGGCTAGAAATTAGTTTTGGACCATCTGCTTCAGAGGTCTATATAAAGCGTGATGAGAGAGCTATGCTGGTTTATGGCTTCTGTCAGTTTTCACCCTTCTTTCTTCAACATAGCCAAGGGATTTAATGCTCCCTCACTACCTTCCTTTAAGGCAAAATAAACAGTCTCAGTAAGCTACCAATAAGCAAATATTTAAAAAAACTATGTTAGGGAATTGTCAAAAAGTAGCAGATCTCCCCAGAACTAAAGCAGTCTAATTAGTCTGTATGACTACTAACAAGATTCCCTCATCTTCCCCACCCTGTCAAACTTTAAATCCATCAAGGTTACTTTTGGCAGTGGGTGTCTCTCCCTCCTTTTTAGAGGGATTCCTCCTCACTCACCAGACTTAACTCTTCTTTTTCCTCCTGTAATGGAACATTTACTCTCCCAGGGAGTGTTAGAAACTCTCCTTCTTCTTCTTTTAGAAGAACAGTTTTATTCAATGCTGCTTCTTTTACCAAGTTTTCTATGTTGTCCTTTAAGAATCCTAGATTCTAAAAAGATGAATTTCATCACATTCTTAGATCTATGTGTTAGAAGTTTCTAAATATTTTCTGAGCATGGATTACAGTATCAGCTACTCTGCATTATCCTTTGAACTATTTACTTTTTGTTTGTATACGTTCTTATTTAAACAACAGGCCTTTCTTTTTATGGTGTTTTTTAAAAGTGCAACAAGTGCAGCCAGTGTCAGGAATCTCTCACTTAGGTAAGGGATCTCCCATAAAGACTGGGATTCCAGAAGAATTTATAGATATCATTTTTTGACTAATTCTCACGTAATTATTTTTTTCCTGGGGTTTCTCTAGGACACCCCGGTTTGAAGAGCTTTTCTTCCACAAGAAAAAATATATCTGTATCTTGAGCCATTCCTGAGTTTTTCTACTTAGACTATTTTTAAGCAAGGACATTTCTCTGGATTGCAGGTAATGGCATCTATGATTCTCATGATACCTGTTACAAGACTCCACATGATAAAAATCCATTGGTACCACTAATGTGTATGGTCCTAGTATCTACATCCCCTGACAATTAAGTTTCCAATTTTGTGATTTGTGAATAGGAAGATTTCTTTGCACCATGTTTTTCAAAATTTAGATCTCCCATTCTCCCATCTAGCTCCAATGCAGTCAGTCAACACAGATTCCTCAAACTTTGCTTAGGGAGCAGTGGTTATGGGGATAAAAGTTCAAAGTCTGTGGTGTAGATAAGACAGACCAAAATGCATAAAAATAATGAGGACTCTACAGGCATTTTCCATACTGTCAGAGCAAAAGTATTTGGTAGACAAGCTCTTAAAAGCCGGTATTGCATTTGCAGTCAAAATTTAGTGCTGTAGCTCTTCAAGTGTGTTCTAAACTGTAGGAACTGCTACATTATAGTAAGTGGTTTGCTACAGTTCAAAAGAAAAAAAAATCTTTTTTTATTTATTTTTTTAACTTAAACATGAGTACTGTAGCGCTCTGTGCAGGCAGGGTATAAACTGTAGCAGATTGCTACAGTTCAAAAAGAAGAAAATTTTTTTTTTTTTTTAACTAAAGCATGAGAGCTGTAGTACTGTAGTATTCTGTGCAGGCAGGGTATATTGAAGGAGGGTTGGGGGCAGGGACACAGAAACATAACCTGAATGGCTGGAGCAGGGATGGGAGGTGCCATGCATCTGGCCACCGTCCATTCGTTTTTTCTTTCCTCTTGAATACTAGAGCTGGGGAGGGCATAGATCTAACAGAAAAAAATTTATATAAAAAAAAATCATCACCTGTTTATCTGTGTCCTTGTTTATATGACTGAAATTGTGTCCTTCAGCAAACTTACTGTAGTAGTGCTCTTAAAGCCCTCATATATATATATATATATATATATATATATATATATATATATATATATATATCTATGGATCTAGGACTATTGAACGAAAGTTCAATAGTCCGAATCTACAATCACCGAACACACTTTAATGAAAGTGCTTTCGTTAAAGTGTGTAAAAAAAAAAAAAAAACATTCATTTTACATTTTTGCAGGGGGCAAGCCCCCCTGCACCCCCCACACTCCCCTACTTTAATATTCTCACTCCGAGGTCACACTACAGTGAGGAAAAGGGAACTTTCCCTTATCCGCACTGTAGTATGACCTCCACAACAGGCATACTTACGCGAAAGTGCTTCTTCGGTGAAAAGCACTTTTGCCGTTCGGGGATCTGTATGGGTCCCATATATATATATATATATATATATATATATATATATATATATATATATATATATATATAAATTACCTTTTAAATACATTTCTGCTTTATTGAACTTTGGTCTTTGGCTTTGTTCTTAGCCCACCACCAAATAATGATAGTAATAACAACAATAATAATGACAGCAATAATAATAGAGAAAAGCCTGAACCACAGCAGAAACTTTGATAGAGTTACAAGTCTTATAAGCAAATGTAGATGCTTAACTAACAATGCTTAGGTGATGTACATAAAAATAAAGCAGTTTTCCCTTTCTCAGAATTTTAAATACATAAGGCAGCTAAAAGAACACAACCAGTTATTTTTGTATTTGAATAGTTTACCCTACCAAGCATATGTATACTTAACTTGCTTGTTTTTTTTTATCTTCAGTTACAGTACAGCTATTCTTTTTATTCCATCCTGGACTATATGATTGTACTAGAGAAATGTATAACATGTATTTTTCATTTTGGGCTTGTATCTGAGATTGAATGAACATTCGTATCTGTACATTTTATATATATATATATATATATATATATATATATATATGTGTGTGTGTGTGTGTGTGTGTGTGTGTGTGTGTGTGTGTGTGTGTGTTTATCTTACTATTTATAAGTCTGGAGCTTTTCTCCCCAGAACTTCGCTGAAAAAGGTGGAATTCCCAGTAAACAAATGTAAAATAAATAAACAAACAAACAAACAAACAAATAAATAATATGGATGTTGTGACACTGCCAGCCCAGCTATCTGGAATTTTGTAATATTAATATGATTTATACAGAACTGTATGTTATATACTGAGCTTCAAGAATGTAACCACAGCATACCCTGCTGGAACACAGAAGATTAACTTGCAAAGCTGGGACATAAACAAAAGATGTTATCTCTCAGTTTCAGTTCAATAGCAGACACAATGTCTAGAACTAGAAGTTTTTCCATGGTCCTGAAAGAAAAAAAGTAATTACAAGGTTTAAAATGTAAAGTGTTTTATTGTTTTATGACTTCCAGTTCTGAGCAAAGATCTGAGAGAGATGTATTTCTCACACAGAGATGTTAAGATTCTATTAGTTTCTGATTTAGCCTGGGAACTGAAGTCAAGTGACAAAAAGTGATGTCATCCAGGCTAACCCAGCAGTAAGAGAGACTAGGCATGTTATGTTTTGTCTTGGACCTAGAAACATCCACTCAGCACTTTTGCCTGCATGTTGTCTGTAAGTAAAACTGAGGGCATAGTATCTCTTTTAGATATAGATAGGAATATAGTAAATATTAGTTTAGATGTTTTCTGTATTTATTTGAGACTGCCCTGCAATGTTGTTTTAAAATATTCCCTGTGATTCTGAACTCTGAAGTAACTGTGTTTGTTTTCTGAGTATTGTCTTGTTCTTTTATTTATTATTAAATATATTTAAACATATCTCTGTGTCTGATATTTGTGAGACATATTTAAGCTCTTAGAGTACTTGCATATGTATTTGGTGACACTGTACAGGCCACTCCTAAATATCCTTTCAGGTCTTGGTCAAAACTACCATTTGGATTAATAGTACCATTGCACAGTAGGATTGGACACCCTTTGCAAGTGCCTTATAGTAGCTGATAAGTAAGGGTGGCTGGTGGCAGCTGGTACTACCTTATAGCCTGGGCAGAAGGGGCAGCCTTTCCCAGGTGTATGTGTGTGCTTGTATATCAATCAAATCTCAAAGTGTATGTGTCAGCTTCTTGGGCAGGGACAATAAGCACTGGTTGGACATAGAGGGTGCTGAAGTTCTTAGCATGGCCACTCGGCTGATATCTTAACCTTATAGCTGTACCAGTGTGGAATCTTATTGGGGATCTGTAGAAAGAGGAAGAAACCAGCCCCAGACTGATTGTGATCTCTTTGTGCTCTTAAGGGAAACTGCACTTTATTGTGTGTGTACTTGTCATCCTCCCATTGCATACGTCCCTCACTGGTGCCAGTGGTGAGGTTTGAGGCTCCTTGATTACTGGCCAGTGCAGGGGCATCACATATGTAAATAAATGTTCTTACTGGTATGACTTAATGCCATTCTGAAATAACTGTTTTCTGTTCATCCATTCTGTTGTAAGCTCAAACAATGCCAGTTACTTCTCTCAAGCCAATATTTTTTTCTGGGTCTCAGTACTTTCTTAACCATGCTGTCTTCCACATAATTATTTGGTTTCAACCGGCATTTACTTGAAACTGTTATGGTCAGTGAAGTCAAACTCTATTTCAAAATTTCCCCAATGGCAGACCAGGCCCTAATTGACTATTTCCCATCTTATCAATGGATAAGGCAGTTTTATGTCAGTATTTCTAAAAGCATGTCTTTAAGATCTTCTTAGCTGAACACAAAGTACCAGATTTTTGGAAACTGGCAACCGTTATACCTATACCAAATACAAAACCGGTCACTAATGTCTCTAGGTATAACCAGTTCCTGTTCTTCTGTCATTAGCAACAGCCTTTGAATCCACTCTGTCAATCAGCTTAAAACAAACACCTTCCCCTACAGTTCACTCTGTAAAGAGTGACATGGCTCAAGCGAAGGCCACACAGCACTAAAACAATTCTCTCTGGTCTTATTAACACATGCTATAACATTACAGACAGTTGCAGACTTACTGAAATGAGCTTTTGGATGCTGTCAATGCTCCTGCTTCTTGTCTCATCCTGTTTTTTATTAGTTAAAATGTGATTGTTCCTTTGTCACGCCTTCTTATCAGTTAAATATCTGGCAATTTGAATGGACAGTCATTGACCTGTGTAACTATCAGTTGTGTAATAATGTTCAATGGGGTAAAACTGCACTTTGAACAAAAATAAAGCAAATTAAAAGAAAATATAACACCCAAAACAAATTTGAAAAACTGCACAGTTGACAATGAAGATTACTGCAAGGGAGAATGTCCCTTTCCATTAAGGTGCCATAACATCAGAGATAACTATATAAAACAGGGAATGTAGGGGGCTTTGTCCCTTTCCATACAAAACAAAAATTTCAAATGTCATTTTGAGCAGATTATTTTGCTCAGAATTGCATTTGATATGTTTTATTTATTTAGTTAATTAGTTAACTATTTAAAGTGGTTCCAAAACTATTTACGTAATCTCATACTTAGGGCACAAGTTGGTTTGTCTCTTTCTCTGTCACACCCAATATCCAAAAATGATACCACAATGTTCATTATTTGATGCTTCTTTTTTCTGTCTTTTTATTGATATCCTTACAGTTGACATGACAGACATTCAAACAGTTTTGTATACATATAACCTTGCCCTCTGGCATTCAGACAATCCATTAATTCAATGGCAAATACTCTTAAAATAGACTTACATTTTATCTGGCAATGGTTTCTTCAAATATAGTTTGCAATTACCATTACCAAAACTAATTCAGTGATATTTGGCATAGGGAAAAGAGTAGAGATAATTCATCTTCAGGTGGAGGTTTCACTGTGAATGTACAGAACTTCAAATATCTATGTTTATGGATTCCCCTCAGGTTTTACTTTAATTATCATGTGGATAAGGTCATTAATAAAGAACGTTCCCATACACTTAGTTACTGTTACTGTTATATGATTGCCAAGGAAGCTCATGGTTCTAGATAAGGAAGTGAGTATCGCTGTATATATTGCATACACAGACAAATAATTCATCCAAAAAGTCTACAAGTAGACCAAACTAAAATCTGCAGATTTATGCAGCAGTCGATCTGAATCATAAAGAATATGCCTAATGAACACTGAGCATGTTCTCATTCATATTTTTAGTTAATATTTTCCCCATATCCTCCCCTGCAAAATGGTTAGACATAATTAAAATCACAGTAATTTAAATTAATTTTATTGCTGTTTTTTTTTAATTAGTTAGTAACTTGCTTCAAGTCATTGAAAATGTACCTTCAATACTCTTTTGAGTGCTTTAAGTTCCACTGTTTTGTTTTGTTTTTCCCACAGGGGCATGAAAAAAATGGGTTTCTATTACTTTGTCAAAAGCTTATTGAGCAAATTGCTAATCGTCGAACGCAAATCAGCAAAAGCTCAGTTAAGCGAATGACTGCTCCAGCCAAACATTTACTAGGGAATAAAACTAGTAGGCCAGCTACCAACTGGAGTAAATACAACAAAATTTAAAACCCTGCAAAGTGGAGGGCTTTGCCTTTCACATCCCCCAATGTGGGGGACTTTGCCCCCACACCTCCCCTAACCATATATACCAACTCCAAGATCACACCACAGTAAAGAAAAGGGCAAATCCTCGATGATGGTCACCCATGTCCTTTCCCTAGGAATTTTTTCACTGAATTGTTCACTTAATTGAGCTTTCGCTGAATAGGGTTCAACAAATAGTGATTCGCTCAATTAAGCATTCAATGAAGTGATATAGACCTGAGAAAAGCAGTAACAAAAACAAAAGCTGTCACTGCTATCCCATTGAACTACAAATATATGCTTATGCACTCTGTGTACCAAGACTGGGAACATAGTAGCAGCAGCAGTACCTGTATAAAAATCAGATAAACCTGTATCAGATCTGATGAAGACCTTGATTTTAGAGGTCGAAAACGTATCCAGTTTTGTGGCGTTAAGCTGTGATTTTGCTACTTGGCGTTGTCTTGAATAAACTAAGATTTACCTACAGGTTTCGTACCTTCATTTGGATTCCACAGCAAGCTTTTTGTCTTTTGGTTTTGGTTTTGTTTAGCTTGCCTTGCCACATTTTCTTGGTTTTGACCTGTATAAAAAAGCCTGGCTCCATGGCACAGACGGATTGCTTATCCGACCTCTCTTCTCATTCCTTTCTAACCTCCTCTGACTGATTCTTGTAGTTATTATACAATATGTTGTATGCTCTACTAATTATTCCTTTTTAACAGCAGCTTCTGTTCTAGATTCTACTAAAAACTCTACTAGTGCTGCTCTTTCATTTAGGAACCCCTATTTCTTTCTCTTTGCCTATATTATGATATCAATCCTTGCTAGGGAAGGCAATCTGTAACCTGCAGTCTAAAATTCTTGTCATTTTCCCATTATATTACCCTTTCCTCTCTAGTTATTTTCTCCCAATACCTTGTTTCTTTGCCAGTTTTCTCCAGTAAATTCCAACCCCCTCTTGCCTATAGTCTGTATCCTTAATTGCAGTCATTTCTTTCAGCAGAATCTCCTTTTTTCATTCCCCTGTTGACAGAGTTTTTAGAATACTTTCTGCTACTTTATGAATATAATATTCTGCATGATTATTTTTATTCTCCTTAAAGGTCTACATCTAAAATCCCACTTTCTCCTTGTTTCTTGCACCCCCCCCCCATTTCATCATCATCCTTTTCCACTTTGAATTATAAGTTTCTGCTTGTGCTATGTATAGGAGCCTTAATTGTGTAGCTCTGAAATACCACTTCAAATTGGGCAATCCCAATCTGCCTTCTTCTGTTGGAAGAATCAACTTATCCCACTTTGATCAATACATTTTACTACATGCGATACACGTTTTTATAAGGTCATAGGGTGATACTAGGCTATTGGCCCAGAGGCCCTTATAAGCCCAGCCAAGAATTTGGCCCATGTTCCCACAAAGTCAGCACCTGTTTTTGCTGTCCAGAAGGGACACAGGTGGGATCCCAGGGGTGTATTTTCTGTTTCCCATCCAATCTTCCAGGTTCCTGTTAAAAAGGGCTACAGAGGTACTCTGCTAGACATGGAGAAGGAGTCTGTTCCACAGATGAGGGAGTCTTTGGGACACAGATCTATCCCACCAACAAGTGCTATTAATGCCACAGACCAGGCTGAGGCCTTGTGTGCGAGTTGCATGAATGGAGTTTGACTTACGGATATGCAGAAACTCCATCAAGGCTGGGTCTGAGATAGCCTTGTATGCCAGACACATGTCACTTCTGAGCAGTCTGTATAAGACTGAGTAGAGGGACAGGGCTTTTGGCCTATCTGTATAGGATAGGTGTTTGAGACCCTGGACTAACTAAAGAAATAAGACATTTAATTACATTTTGTAGAATATCCAGATTGTTGACTCATATTTTTGGTCTGTTTCGCATAATATTTGTGGTTTTCTGGCAAGTCATTGTGGGTTTAATAAGACATTTGAGTTTCAGATTTCATATCCTTTGGAAAATGCCTGCTAATGCTAAATGTGCTATTTTAGCATGGTGGACATGCAAGCTCTCAATTGTCCCTGATTCTGCACCATATTTTGGCTTGTTCCTCATAATTTTTATTCCAGAAAATCACTGAAGATTCTTAATAGCCTTCAGAAATAAAAGAATGCTAGTGTAAAGCCTGTTATGCTACTACATTTCTAAGTATATAAGGGCAATGGTTGTTCCTGATTTTGGTCCTTTATCCACCATTAGTTTTAGCTTTCTCCTTGATTATTTAGGGTTACCACCTGTCCCTCTTTGAGCAGTTGTGCCCTGTTAAAAAAAGTAAAAAAAAATGTCAAATGTTCTGAGATTTTAAGACAAAAAATATCCTAAGGTTTCTTTAATAGTTGCATAAAATACATGTTTTGTATTTAAAACACATAAATGCTATAAGATATAGAAAAGCAACTCAAATGCTAGAAGAATTAAGATTTTATTTTGGCAAAAAAGTGAAGTTCTGTCCTTCGCATTGGACATTGGTATGCTTTGTCGTGCAAAATCTCACATTTCTACAAAAAAAGTCCCACTTTGGGCAATTGAAAAAGTGGCAAACCTATGATTATTGAGATAAAAGGTTGAGGTGTATGGGTGGTTGCACCCCAAACACTTGAAGCTGTTAATCCATTCCACTATTTTTCCTTTTATCACAGTTTTCATCTTCTTCTATTTTCACCCATTTGCTGCCATTACAACTGCCTTTTCTGTGTTCATTTTTATCCCGTTTGATTTCAGTTTTGGATTCTATTCCATTATCATTTGTTGAAGTTCTTGTTCAGTATCTGCCTGTAATACTACATTGTCTGCATACAGCACTTTTGTTGATTTGCCCCTCTGACCTGTTTATTAATGTAGCCCATCACTAGTATGAACAGCAGTGGGCTCTGAGTGGAACCCTGATGCACATTCACTCACACTGGAAGCCTCTCTGTCAGTCAGAACAATAGTTTGTACTTATGTCTAATTCTACCAATGTTTCCAGGACTTCAAGCCATAACAGGACTGTCCAAATCAGCTTTTTTGGCATCTTGTCATATGTTTTCTCCAAGTCTAGGAATGTCCAGTTGGACTCTTTCCTCATCTCTAGCTTCTTCTCAATTATTTGTCTCACTTTAAACATCAGATGGGTTGTGCATCCTGATCTGAATCTGAACTACTCAACTCACATCTTACTTTCTATTACTGTGAATATCTGCTTATTAATCATCCTCTCTAGAACTTTCATACAATATGACAAGAGTGTGATACCTCTGTACTTCTCACAGTCATGAACGTCCCATTTGTTCTTGAACACTGACACTACTACTATGGTTATTCTCCAGTCATCTGGGATATGCCTTTCTTGCCATATTGCTATAAGTATCCTCAGGACCCATTTCTCCCCTAACTCACCCCAACATCTTGATCAAACCTGCTGTGACATCACCTGAGCTTGCCTCTTTCCCTAACTGCATTTCCTCAGTGCTATTCTTACTTCTTCTAGGGTGAGCCCCTCTTCTCCTTTCATGGCAGGCTGCATCTGGGGCTATATGTCTTCTGTGGGGTTTTCTTTATTCAGAAGCTACTAAAAGTAGTCCTTCCATCGACATTTGATGTTCTGTAAGTTGGTGAGCAGGTTGCTGCTGGCATCCCTCATGAAGGGTATCTGATGACTATCTGCTTTCTTTCTGTCTTTGCCTTGCAACCCATTGTGCCATTTACTAAGTCACTTCCCAAAGGTTGGTAGAATGCCATTGCTGCCTACTTCATTGTTATTGCAACTGCTCTCTTAGCCTCTTTGTTAACCAACTAGTATTTCTTCTTAGCCTGGCCCATCTTTTCTATCTCCCAATTTTTCCAGCACTCTATCTTTGTTTTAATGACCTCCTGGACTTCTGTATTCCACCACTAGCTTTCCTTATGTTCCTTATTTCCATACCTGGCTTGGCTGTATATCTGTTCTATAGTCCTCGCATATGCTGTTTTGAGACACTGCCATTCTTCTTCAAAGCCACCTATTTCCTCTGCTTCCTGTAGTATTTAATTAAACTTTTGTGCTTTCTCTCCAGTCAACTTCCAAGTCTTTGGTTAAGTCCCCTTTGACCTTAGAGCCTTCTCTGACCACTGCTTGCAGCTAACTGTGGCAACCAGTGGTTTATGCTGTGGACTGGCTGTTTCACTGGGGATGACTTTGTAATCACTAATTCTACTCCAATTCCCGTTCTTTACTAGGAGGAAGTCTATGACACGTATGGAATCATGTGATTGTCACTAAGCCATGTTTTGGCCACCATTAAGCCATTTGCCATACAGGAGTCTAGAATGGTCTGTCCTCCTTTATTTCTGTTGCCCCACCCATGTAACCTCAGACAGTCCTTGTATCCCATTCTGTCTTTCTGCCTGTCTATGTGTCCCAATATGTGCATTCAGGTCCCCATTAACAACAACTCATGCTGTCTTGCATTACCTACTAGCTCCTGCAATTGCTGTCTGACTGCACTCTTTTCCTCACTGTCACAACCCTGCTGTGGGGCACAGGCTGAGATTATGAATATTGCTCTATCATTACACTGGAGTCTGATTGCCATGAGTCTGTCAGTAATTCTGATGACATCCCTCACTGCCTTCTGAAGTGTCTCCCTGACCACAATTTCCAAACCAATTCTAGTCTGCCTTCCCACTGTATAGCTGGCTCTGAATTCCAACCCAAATGCCTTTGCTGCACTACTCTTCCTTGCTTCCTGAATACAGAAAATGTCCAGCCTCCTCCTTACCATCACATCATCTACTTCCAAGCTGCATCCTGTCAGTGTCAGTGAACCTATACTAAGTGTAACAATCTTTATTTCATAGGTTTTACATCCAGCTTTTGCTTAACAGAGCTATCCCAGGTAATCCAAGCCAAACATCTAGACAGCAGATGGCTAGTAGCTTATTGACCCAGGGCTGCTTTATGGCACACACATAAATACAGACAGTCTGGCCAAGGGGACACATAGACCCCTAGCACTGCTCCCTGGTGTAGGCTGGGTACCCATGCCTATTTTGGCAACACTAATCAAAGTGACCATAGAGCTAATATTTTATCATTGAGTGGCTAACCTTTACATGGGACACAATCTGTGATTCATATTCTCCTTGCTGGAGGATACTACACACCACAGTTGATGACCAGTTGGTCTATACAACTCTTTCCTCAATAGGCACCATCTAGTGTCAATGCTGCTGCCCACCTTTTAGGTTGAGGTTGAAACACCCAACATATTTTTGAGAGGTGGGAGGAGCCTCACAGTGAGAAAGACTATATGTCCTTCAATTCATTCTTAATACACAAAGGTACCTTTGTGCAGTGAGTCCTGGAACTACCAGATATTAATCACTATTGGTATTGAAAAATAATTTTGTGTCTGAATTATTTTTCGTTATTCAGTGTTGAATTTCAGAAAACTCCAGCCCAGATCATAGCTCATGATTAATACTCAGATGCAGACCTAATTTCTCTTTCCTCTGCATTACACCACTTCAGTATAGGTTTAAAAGCCTGAACATAAAATTTCAGTTAATGTCCATTGTCAGCTGTAAGTAATTTAGTTGTATATATTTATGAGAAAGACTATATGTCCTTCATTTCATTCTTAATACATAAAAATACTGGGCATCTGGCAGTTCTGTTGAATGCCAAAAGGGCCATTGACAAAATGGACCAGTGGGCTGATACTCTTCAAAACTGTATGTGTAAAAAATCTATCTTTTTTGTCTCCAGATTGTTTTAAAAACAGTCCGGATCGAGAAGACCACAGGCATCAATGAAGATGCCTAGAAGTCATTGACTGAACTGCGAAGTCAGCAGACAGTCACGTAATCTGAGGATGAGTGATACGGCTGCTGACTAGTCTTGTTACTCTCGCTTTCTCCTCCTGCGCTTTAGTTGAGAGGGAGAGAGCGAGAGAGTGGAGAGACGAGTGATGAGCGACCAAAGAAGAGAAAATCAGCAATCCGAATGGATTAGTGTTTAAACTTTAAGGTAAGTTCTCATTTTTTTTCCTGGCAAGGCCAACCAGATAATTTCTGGATTTTTTCCTTGCAGCTTCAAACAGATATTTTCTGTATTTTTTTTTTCCTCGCACTGCCAACCACATAATCTCTGCAGTTTTTTTTTTCTGGCAGGGTCAAGCAGATACTTTCTGTATTTAATTATTTCCTGGGAGGTTCAACCAGATACTTGCTAAATCATGGTGTAGTCTACTATATAAATTATCTTTCTGACATCCAGGGTTTGTAGGCTGGCAGGGTCACAAAGACAGTAGAAGCTTAGTGAAAATGGGCCAGTGGTTCTGATGGTGCCAGAGCCTAATTCTTGCCTCAGTCTGCCCCTGCTTTCAGGTTTCCAAATAACTGTTTCTGACAGAGCAAAACAGTTATTTAATTTCTTGAAATGTTCCAGTTTGGAATTGTTGAAACTTACTAGATGAATCGTATTCTGATCTTTTGCCTCTTTCATACACAGAAGTCTTTTCACAGATATCTAAATGTGTTAACTATTATGCTATCATTAAATGGGTAACATTTATCTTGCACACTTTTCTTTTCCAGAATTTATTATTATTAAGTAATCTGTGGATCATGAGTATCTTTAACTAAACTTTTTCTTCTTTTATGGCAGTATGCATTCCAGTGTTTTGAGGGAGATTCCAAGGAATCTTCACCATCAGCCTAAAAATATGCAACACAAAAAGATGGATTTTGCAATAAAGTTTTATCAGACATGAAATGCACAGGTGTGTGTGTGTGTGTGTGTGTGTGTGTGTGTGTGTGTGTGTGTGTACACATGATTAATTTATTATCAGCTGAAAATGCCAGTTGTACCACATTTAAATGCAGCTCAAATTATCTTACACAACTATCACAAATATTTATTTGCCATCAACAAAAAATACACCTCCCATAAATACTTAAATGATAGCACATGTTAAACCCCAAACAAATCTTAAATATAAGCAGCTAAGAAATAAAGCCCAATAAAACAATAAACAGGATAAAAAGCATCGCTATATCAACCTACAATCAATCCACCAAAATAACCCTAAACATTTTTGGACTCATAAACTCAGGTATTTGCTCACAACCCAGCCCTTCCCCTGAACAGTCATCAGCTGAAATTGCTTATAACTTTAATAACTATTTTCTGCGATTTTTATTCTCTCTAATTAAGGACAACCCCATCAACAACCCAACTATAGCCCACCATATCCACACAAAATAAGTACTCACTCAAGCCTGACTCTACGTCTGCCATAACCAACTATCTCTCAAAATCAAGAAACACAAGTCTGGCCACTGATAATCTCACATCACAGTATCTTAGAATCACAGCTAAAGCTATCACCTCTCCTATATTAATACTCATAAATAGATCAGTCTCTGAATGCCATGTCTCCTCCATCTGGAAAAAGGCATATATATATATATATATATATATATATATATATATATATATATATATATATATATAAATACCCTTCATAAAGGAGGCCATTGCACAGAATACAACAATTTTAGGCTTAGAACGTTTTTCCAGTCCTTGAAAAATGTATGCATACCTAGCTGCTTAACTACCTCATTATCAATAATTCACTCTCCCCTACTTAACATGGCTTCCAGTCCAATCAATAAACAACTACTAACCTCAGTTTGCTTCCCTTTGCTGAAACCATAAATAAAAATAGAAGTTCAGGCAATCTGGTTGCTGCCCTATTCCTTGATCTATCAATGGCATTCAATACCATCTGTTACATAAAGCTGTTACAAAAACTCTCCTGCATAAACCTCTTCCCAGACTCCATTTCCTGGTTTTAAAGCTACCTGTCCAGCCAAAGCCAAGCAGTTAAATGGAAACAAGAATAATCCATACTCTTACTATTTATTATAGATGTACCACAAAAATCCATATTAGGACCACTGTTATTTAACAACTTCATTAATAGCTTACACACACAGTCACTGGTTGTACCACTCTCATCTGTGCAGCCCCCAACCTAAACTCAGGAATCATTTACCTCAAATCAATCATGGCTAGACAGTTCATAATCCTAATAAATCCCCAGGAAGACTAAACTGCTCCTACTATCCCCAAAATCATTCTCCCAAAGTCAATCCCACTTTCACATCACTTAAACAACACTCCAATAGAGCAAGTCCCATATACCAACCTTTTGGGTGTCACAGTCAATGACAAAATTAAATTCAACCTCCAGCTATCACACCAAAAACTTGTTCAACTGTAAAGATCAAAAGCAGTTCTAACCAAAAGAAATCGGGAAACCATTGCTAAGACATATCTCTCACCAAGCCTTCTTAACACCTTGCTCTTTTTACAAACCTTTAGTTGAACATCCAAGCTAAACTTGAACAATGCTATAATAAAGGACTTTTTTTTAATTTCTTTATTATAATTTATTTTTCGAAACTTAAAACACATAACAATATGAACATCTTAAGAAAAACAGTTATACAATAAGCATATAAAGACAATAACATAAACAATGAATAACTATGTACAAATGTGCCATTTGCCCACTTAAGAAAATGCAATATTTGTATTAATGTAAAATATGATCGAATAGCATATCCCAAAATTCAATAAGGTGTGATTGCAGTTTTTGACTAAACATTAAATATTTGTGAGCTAACAGATATTTAACAGCTACCTGTTTAAATCCAATCCATGAAAGTAATGCTCTGTCTTTCCAGTTTATGTAATATAGAACGTGATTAGGGTAAAAAGTGTAATTAAAATGTGTGTCTGTAATTTTGGCAAAAAAAAGGTTCCAAGAACTTTTACATGTGTCTTCTTAAATGTGTATATGAATAGGCACCCCATGGTCCCTGTGATCATTTGCCAAGTGTTAATCGTGGTAGTCCTCAGTGCTGTGCTGAGCACAAGGTGCATGATGTGGGGTGCATGATGCTTTAAACATCTGCATCTTATGTTCATGAATCCCAGGATTCTTCCATTGCAGGTCAGAGATACTGAGGTACTGATGAGGTTAAAAAATGTCTGTCAAAGACATTTTTAAGGCTGTGAGGGAGAACGTATCTGTGACTGAATGTGAGGTCTAGGTGAAATGCACTAGCTTCCTTGTATGTGGGGGGTGCAAATCTGATGCATTAGCTCCTAGTAATCTAATTGAACAGTGTTCCTTGCTTGTTTTATAGGTGTGTGTGGTGTGCATGAAATGGGCTCAGAAGATTAAGCAATCTGCACAACAAAAAATTATGTAACTTTATAATTGGAATCACACCTGCTGAGCTTTTAATTGAGTGGATATTACCGCATGTGCAGACTTTTAAGCCACCTATCCTCTTGGCTTTTGCCTCATAAAACTCTGGAAATATGATATCTGTTTAAGTGAATACCCAAGTACAGACACATACACACACACACACACACACACACACACACACACACACACACACACACACACAAAATGTGCATACATTTGATTAACTTTAAAATAATTTTCCATTTTTTTTAATTTTAATTATTGTTCCCCCCATCTCCCCTGTGATTATCAAGTCCCCATTCCCTCAGATGATCTGGTCCACTTGACTCCTGATGCCTAGGACACCAAAAACAGAGTTAAGAGCTGGTAATCATGGGTATAATAGACTGGGGTTTAAGAGACTTTAGGAATGCTCATGACACTCCCCCTTTTGGCCAGAAAGTTGTGTGCAATGTTCACTATGCTGGTCTTTACAAAGGAGCACCATTGCACACCTCTTCTAGTTACAGGCTATGCATTTGTTCGCAGACTTAGACCTCCACATCTCCAATGCACAATGTTTGGTACTAGGCCTTTACCCAGGTGGGAAAGGCAAACCTGTATCAATGTGCCCACAAGGCTGAGATAGGCAAACCAGCATCTGCCTTTCAGTTCCATACTCCCCCAGATGGACTTTCCAGCCATAGAGTTGCTAACCAATCGTTGTTCTGCACAAACTGGGTCATGTAACAGATTACTGTAAATTAACCAAATATTTGAAAATCAACATCTCAGTTTTCCTCTTATACACACACACTCACACACACAGACACACACACACACACACACACACACACACACACACACACACACACACACACACACAGACACACACGCGTGTGCCCGCGCGCGCATGCACACACACACACACACACACAAAAAAAGTTTTTTGGCTTTCTGAAATGAATCATAAATAACTAGACTGTTCTTTTTCAATATGAAGAACAAACAAAAGCAGTGTGTTCATGCAGGTATACATTCTGCAGTTGCCAAACTGACTGTTGATGACATCAGACTTAGAATAGTAAAACATAATGTGAAACAGTTAGCCTCGGATTAGACCTTGTAAAGCCATTACCATGACCAGAGAGATGACAGCTACAATAGTTAGAGCTCAATGTGAGGAAGTTTGAAATTAAAATTATGAACACCTTCTGCAGTGTGTGTGTGTGTGTGTGTGTGTGTGTGTGTGTGTGTGTGTGTGTGTGTGTGTGTGTGTGTGTGTGTGTGTGTGCATGTGTGTGTGTGTGTGTGTGTAGAACTAAACAGTGAAAAAGTCAGATGTTAAATGGATACAAAACTGATGACATAGAGGTCACAGTAAATTAAGTTTATTCTAAGGGTTAGATCAGGAGGTTTTCAGACTATTTTCAATGTCTGTTTAACAGATTTTCCAGAAGGTGTGGAAGCACAAATATACATTTTTGTTGGTAACAGATTAGAGTGCAATTGGTAGGATATGCAAAAAGGCACACGGATGGGAAAGGGCTTGTCAAGATTGTAGGAATCGTCTAAAACATAGCAACATAAATTCAGTACAAAAGAAGTCAAATCTGCAACTAGATAGCAGTAATTGGCAAAAACAGTACTAAGTTAGAGGAGAAATGGTATCAGTATCAGTAGAGGGTGACCCAGAGATCTCATATTTGATGACTTAAAGGTAAGCAAGTAGTTTGATAAAGTGGCAGAAAAGGCAAGCAGTGTACTGACATGCACAGGGAGAGGCATAACTAATAGAAATCTTATTGACATGCACAGGAAGAGGCATAACTAATAGAAATAAAGTATGTATTATCCAAATAGTGAGGCAGTAAGATTGCTATCTGCAGTATTATATACTCCTGTTCTCATCTTATTTTCAGTGGAATAAAACAGCAGGATGTCAGCAGAGCAAAAGAGAATGACGAAAATTGTCCATGGCCTTCTCACAGAAGCCATATTAAAAAAAGACTACAGGATCTTAATATATGCAGTCCTCAAGAAGGAAGAGAGACACATGTTAGGAACATGAAAGTGTGTCAAGGAATTCAACAGAGACAATGTATCGAATATATAAATAGATCAAGGGGCACAGTTGGATGACAGAAGGTGGAAAGTCTGGAACAGACTTCCTGTAAAGGTAGTGGCATCAGACATGGTGATTCAGTTCAAGAATATACATGACAGGTCTTACAGCAAGTGGAGGAAAAAAGAAACAAGCGGCTAGACTGCTCTGTAAACTTTACAGCTTGATAACACCACCCATTACTTTAACAACTCCTTTCTTAACAGTGTAGCTCCATTATGGTGAAAATGGTAACAAGTAATATAAACTTTAAATCTCTAATGTGTGAGATGCATCATCCATGGGAAAAATCCCAACATCACAAAAAAAAAAGTAATCTAGTCTGTTACTTGGAACTCCAAAACCATGTTGGAATTGCCCAACAGTTGTATTCCCACAATCCCTCAAATGATAACAAGGCCACACCGTAATCATCCTAAAGCCTTTTGAATTAATACTTTTAAATTAATATAACCAGGGAAAATACCCAACCTTGTATCATCCTAAACTCTTATATCCACAAAACTGCTTACAAATTTATTTTTTCTTTATCATTTGTTAACTGGATGAGTAGGTTAATCTGTTGATCCTTTTCAGCCAATGCCCGAGTCATAATGGTAAATAAAAACATATAAGTGCAGTCTAGTACAAGTAATCAACTAGCATGTTTTGGGGAGGAGAAAGGAAATCACAATATCCAGAGAAAACTGACACAGACACGGGGAGACTCTACAAACTCCCAACAGACATTGAGCTGTGAGACAGAGCTCTTACCATCACTCTGTCCAAAGATTATTACTAACTAAATCTTAGTCAGTCCTTCCCTGTAAACAGTTACAGCTTTGTACCCATTAATGGTTTGGAATCAACTATGACAATCTCATCTTTCATTGTCTCTCTAGTACCCACCGACTTCATTAATAAACATCTCAGTAAGCCTAAAAAAAAATAATTTATTTCATTTTTAGTTATCCTTTATTGACCGATTGGGACTTTCAGGCGAGACCCATAGTGGTATTTTATACTGTTGGGGGAAATTTGGCCATGTCATGGAGGAATGTCCTCTACACTTTTTAATAGGTGCCGTGGGATCTTTTATATCCACCTAAGCTACCACCAACTCAAGCAGATAGGACTTTGGTTTAATCTCATAAAGCTGCACTACAATATCAATAATTTGAAAATTAATCCAGTCACCAGGACTTAGAATAGATCCCATGGCCTTCTGATCTTCCAGCACCAAAGGCAAGCGTACAACCTGTTCAACCACTGGCACTGCTGACATGCCTTGCTAATGAAACCCCCCACCAGAATACCTGCCTAGCAGTTTCGCGTCTAATAACCATATTTAGCACACTTATGTCCAATAAATATACAATATCTCATTCATTAATCCCCTGCACTAATGTGGATTTCCTCTTGAACCACCAACTACAGACCATCTGCTCAGGCCCTCTTTTCCTAAGTACTAAAAAGATATATCCACAACCAACTTCTTGAAAACCTGAATCAAAGCAACTGTTACTCTCATAGTCATTGTGGATTTTGTATAGTCCATAGTAATAAACTGCATCATTACTATTCACAAACTTTGTGCACAGCAAACTTAACAACACTGAAACTATATGATTCTAATTTATAGATCTTTCAAAGGCTTTCAAGGCACTCTTTCATCCCATCCTTTCCAGGCTCATGCCATACTCAGTCTGTCCATTTGATGAATACCATTTCACCACCTAAATTTATCACTTTAGTAGTGCCTCAAGGTTCCATAGCTCTCAAACATCTTTGATTGTGCAGAATGTCTCAGATTTTGCCTCATATTATTGGTTTGTATCTTGTAAAATGTCTGGTTTTCAGGCAAATCATTGAGACCTGTAGTTACTAAATGATGACAAGTTTCAGATTCACATCCTTCAGAAAACAAAAGCTAATACAAAATCTATTATTTTAATAAGTTTCTAAGTATACAAGAACAATATTTAAAAATCAGTCCCTGATATCAGGGCTTTGTGCCCCATTATTTTCTGGTTACATCCCTGATTCTTATGCTAAGAGGTTGCGAGTTATGGAAAGATCTATAGTAGTCCATCTTCTCTTGAACATATTTACCAATGTAAAGCACACAGTCTCACACTCAACCAACCAAATTCAGTATGTTGAGAATTCATCTCTGTTATTTTCTCCTCAGTCTCTCAAAAGTAATTTCTTCTAATGTATAATTGTCAAATATAAAGACTGAGCAATGTCTAACCAACTACTACTAAATGTCACCAACGCAGAAATGTTTCCATTTTTTACAAAATGGTCTCTGCATTTATTCAGTAAACGGTACTGACATTAACGGAGTAGAAAATACCAGGCTACAAGATATGACTGTTGATCAAACCTAGAATTTGATCAACACATCCTAAAGTTAGGTCAAGTTATACAGCATAAAGCATTTCCTAAATGAACTGGCAAGGATAGCAATTGTCAAAATTCACAAAAAAAATTAAATAAAATTAGATAAATTAAAATGTATTTTTATTTGTTTATTTAATTTAATGTATTTATTTAATGTATTTACATTTTTTATTAAAATTAAATAAAAAATAAAATAAAAAAATCACTCTTTCCATCTTCCCATTTTGCTATGCTGTTCTATAATTTTCACAAACTTAGAAGTTAAACATAAACCATCATTGCCTTTCACTTATAACTCTTAGCTTTTTAGAATTAACACATTTTCTTGTTCATTCCCAGCTAAAATGGCATACAGTATCTTTTACACTCCACAGAAGTACCTAGCTACTCAGACACTATAAAACTTTTAACAGCTTTCAGAGAGGCCAAAGATTCTCATCGATGAAACTCACCATTGCACTAAATTCTAATTATTACCACAGTGTCTCCATCTATGCAGTACATATTGACAGACAGTAGAATATCCCAATGTGTTCACCAAGCAAACTCCCCACACCAGCCAGTCTAAGTCCACCGGCAACTACTAACCACTTGGAAGAATAAATGTTCTGGTGGAATAAAATAAAACTTCATAATTCCAGATCAAGCCTAACACAAATAATCAACAAATGCTTCTTACTTTGCACAAATTTACTCTTTTTCCTTCCCCTCTCTTCCTGCTCTCCTAATACTCCCACTTTCAAAGCAAATATTTCTCCACCATCTCCTTCTCCTTCCCTCTTTCCTGTAAATGCTGTAAATATGTTTACAGTTCTCACATGATCTATGTAACATCCACTTAAAAGATAGACTGTAAATATATAAATAAACCCCTCACATCCACTTCACTCCTGTGTAATTGAACACCCTCTATCTTCTTTGTTTATGAATTGTCTTAAAATAGTTCAAATGAATCCTTAATAAGCTAGTATCTAGATATACATCACTGGTTTTAATGTAAGGAAAGAATCTCAATAGAGCAACAATTACATTTGTTCTAAACTATATAACAAGCATAAAATCTTTATGTATCTCTGGCAGTGCAGTGTGTACTAATATTGAAGCCCT
Organism: Protopterus annectens; assembly: GCF_019279795.1. Lineage (NCBI taxonomy): Eukaryota > Metazoa > Chordata > Ceratodontiformes > Protopteridae > Protopterus > Protopterus annectens. The sequence goes on along the minus strand of NC_056725.1, from coordinate 186,560,941 downwards.
ATATTGTATATATGCTATGTCTACTTATATTGGTGCCTAGAATATTGCTATAACTTGCTGTTTCAGATTGTTGAAAATGAGCATACTAATTATTTTATTACATTCATTATTTTAAAAGTGTACTATACTGTTTTGTCATTCCCCAGTTATAAACGAAACTGTTCATATATACTATGTATTGGAGCTTTTCTCTTTGGGTCTCCTCTCATAAGCAAAAAAAAACACATAAATATAAAAATAAATTAGCAGCTGATTAAGCAGAATATGTAGGTTATCCAGAAGATGGGGAAATGATAAAAGTAGTTGAGCCAAGCCAACTTTATATACCATGAAACTCTGTATGTTTAATATGGCATAGAAGGTCACTTTATGAAGGGAAATAGGAAGACTAGTGTCTGGGAAAGACCACCCTTAACTTTATTCCACAACATGAAGGCAATAATGGCTGTATGACAGTAGGAGGAGACTTAGAAGGACTTGCTGTAGTAAGGGGTCTTCATCCTATATACAGGGCACTAGTAAGGCCATACTAGGACAACTTTGTCAACAATGGAAGCCTTGCAAAGAAACAGAGACCAGGCTGGTGGAGAGTATGCAAGGGGTCATTAAAATGAATGGGGGACGGGGTATTTCGACTTATAAGAAAATCTGAACATGCTGGCTATATGGATGAAGGTGAAAGAGGTAATGAGATGTGATACAGACTCCATATATCATCAGTAAACAAGTGGCAGGAGGCAGATCTAAGAAATTCAGTTTGGAGCACTGTAATAGCTGGAGAGTGGATGATTTAGCATTAAATTAAGAAAGTAATGTTTGTTCATACAGGGTGCAACGATTGTAAAAAAAACTGCTTCAGAAACTAGTGGCATGCAGATCAACAGAAGAAATCATGGTTTGAGAGCTTAAGTGGAAGGGTAAGGATAGGCTGTGCTGTGTAAACAGCAGCAAGCAAATGAATGGCTTCAATGCACCGCTGCTGTTCTAATGACATGTCCATATTTGCTTTAAATGTCCACCTCTATGGTTATGTATAATGGCACTGCCCCATTTTTTAATATAAAACTGCATTCTAGGAAATATAGTCAGAAAACTAGCATGTATTGTTAGATCATCGTTTGTAACCACAACTTTCAGATAATAAAATGAAAGCAGGTTTTTCATTTAAAAGAAGAACATGTGCTTGAAGTCTCTAGAGAAATCAGCACTGACTGTAGGAGCAAAGTTTGTCAAAAAATGATACAAAAAATGAACCACCAAATCTTAGTATAACAATGCACTGTGGGAAAAGCATTGGACTGGGAAATAAATTCCCATTCTACATAACAGTGAATGACAAACTAGTGACTTTCAGTCTTTATGTGTCTTTTTAGTGTCTTTAAATTTTGTGTTTAAATAATGTGTTTCCTCCTCCAGATTGACCTGAGATGAAAAGTTGGATTGTTTTATGAATTACAGTTCATCTAACAGTTGTTTGGCAGTAAGAAAGATCTGAAAAGACAGACATAGACATTTTATTTTTCTTTTATGTTGCAGTTTTACATGGTCTGGTGACCTTTCTGAAATGCCATTATAGCATTCTTCTAAATCTGCCCTAGCACTGCAACAATTTATTGTCACTGGGAAATGAAAACTTTCTCTTCCTCCCACTTTACAGGGCAAAAAAAAATATTCTAACCCCCAGCATGGTCAATTCACCTCGTCTAAAATGAAAACATTGCATAGTTCTCAAGTGATAGTTTCTATACTCATTTTCTAAACAGTGAATTGCTCACTTTCTCTTAGCAGCCCGGAGACAGTAGACTACCTGGACAAACATTTGTGAAATACACCCACAGAGAGAGTAACAAAAAACACCTAAACAGTACATCACAAGTGTTGCACTCATGGTTGATGCTGATCTTAAATCACTATTTGCAGTTACACTCTTACTAGATTTTTTTGTCATAAACAATCATTCCTGCAGTACATTTTATGAAGTATTCACCATATATATCTTGGATAGCCAGCTGCTCTCTTAGTCTTTAATCTGTATAAATGTGGCAGGTTTGTGTTGTTAAGGTGCTGTATACTAATTAATAAGGCTTATATTTCTATTGCTCTGCAGACACTGAGAAAAACAGACTGACAACTGGTGGAGATTAATACACGTTTTCTCAAGCGGAAGGAACTGTCAGCTTAAGAGATACCCCAATGTCATCAGGGAGGGGTGTGGCTTCCTGGAGTTTTTTTCTCTTGTACCAGACAGCTGCCACTTCATTCAGGTGATTGTTGCTGTCGTGCTCACCCCCCCTTTTATAACCTTATCATATTAATCCAAGACCACAACTACAGGCAAATGCCTTGGGGCCTCATCCCTTTTTTTGTCCCCCTGGTTTTCCTGTGCTATAAGTTGTTGATACTCCAAAGGGAGGAGAATTGGTCAGGTAAAATTATTATTGCTGAATGAGCCAAGGAAGCTCTGGGTGTGTCACCCAGTTGATTCATAGGTTCATAGGTAGGTACTAGGCTATCGGCCCAAGGGCCTACGTAAGCCTAGCCAACAAGGTTCCCTGGCTTACGCCACCCAAGAAAATTATTTTCCTGTGCCACTGTCGAGCAGAGGCACAGAAGTGATCCCCGGGGTGTATTTCCTATTTCCCATCCACTCATCAAGATTTTTCTTGAAGAGTGCTAATGAAGAACTTTGCTTGACATAGATAGGTAGCCTGTTCCAGAGTATGGGAAGTCTCTTGGACAGGAATCTATCCTATCTATTGAGAGGATTTAGCCGGTGTGAGCAGGCAGACAGCAATTAAAAGAAAATTCAGGTTTGTATTATGATCAGATTTATATTATTTGTTGTAAAAATGTTCTAAGCAAGTTAATGGATTATTTATTTATGTATGCAATTAACGCAATAAATGGTAACATTGGCTAATGTGTATGTCATTTTTGTGAGGGAGGGAAGGTTGATAAGGCTATGATTTGCTCAAAATGACACTAAAGAACTATATGAAGGCTAGAGGGAAGAAAGGAGACACACTTTCAGATTACACTCATGGAACATAAAACTCATAGGGTTCTGAAGCTCTGAGACTGAGTAACAAGATTATAGTACTTTAAAAGCTAAGCATGGCATCACAGGTGACCCCCAAGTACTGTGGTGACAACACATAAATGATGCTCCAAGAAAAACAATAATTACAGGTACATTGCAGACGTTCCCTGAAACACAATCATATTCTAGAGCTAGATAGAAAGAGGCAATTTGGAGGAAACTGAAAAGCTTTGTAAAACTATAAACCAAGTATCTATGCCACAGGATAACGTTTGTAAATATAGGGATTTATACAGCTACAGAGAATGATACCTTGAAATATACTTGTCCTTCCTGTGTTCTCAGTGCTCCGGTTTCCTCACACATTCCAACGACAAGCAGTAGGTGGACAGGACACTCTAAAGTGGCCACAGACATGAGTGTGCATGCAGGTGAGTAGTATGAAAGTACAACTGTGGCAGGGTTGGCCAGCCGGCCATGCAAACCTTGGCTATAGATGATTTGTCATTGATGAAGTGACACCCTGACTCCATGTGCAAAATGGTTAAAAGGAGTTGTGGATGAATCAATGTACATAAGAACTGATTTATTGTAGTATTCTTCAATTTTTGTCAGTATTTTCTCCGGGATTCAATGTCTACACTAAGTGTACACTAAGTGTACACCTTTCCAAGTAAACAGACAACACAGGCATAACTCACATCTTCTTCCTCCTAATTTTAGTTTTCCTACTGATATTCTTGCAGCTTTAAATATTGACAGGGATTCATAAAGGTTACCACAAAGTGTACACTACATGTACACTTAGTGTAATCTTTCTGAGTGACTAGAAAGCACAAAAAATGTGATAATAATGTTCTTGAATACATACCGTGCACACTTAGTATACACTTAATGTAGGCTTTATTGAATCTGGCCCTTTGATTTTTTATGGGATGTTAATTTGAAATTATTTATTATCAATGTTTTTTTTTTCCTGTTTTCAAGCTGGGGTAATTTATTTAATTGTATGTTTGTTTATTCATCTGTTTAGTTACACTGGATTAGTTTCATGGGAAAATTCATTTAGCAATTTTTGTATCACAGCAAATCCACTATAAGTAGGAAAATAAAAAAAATGACAGAGCTGTAGTAAGGTCATAGTATAGTTCAGTTAACAATGTCATAGCAAATATGCATATTTTACAAGAAGGTCACTGCTGCTTTGAATTTTTCTTGTCATTTTCAAGATACTTAATGTCAGCTACCATAAAAGATAAGGCTGTGAACTGTTAATGATCTGCTTCCTAGAGACTTAAGTTTGGTTTCCTTATCCTCCACTTGCCTACTGTGCGACTCTGACCAAGTCACTTAATTAGACAGTGCTCCCAGAACACCCAAGAAATGGGATATTTGTGACCACTGGGTTTATCTGGTTAACAAACAAATTAAAAGACAATTCTTAGTTTTCAGTACTATCAATATTCTTTAGATTAAGAACTTCTGTACGTGTAATTCTGCTAACAAATTTTGTGTCTATATTTCAGTTTTATGAAGCAGTAGCATGCCATGGACAGGAGCACAGAACAAGAAATTAATACAATTCTGTCATAATACTCCTGACAACCCAATACTATCATAATAGTTCTGACAACACAATTCTACCATAATAGTCCTGAAGAAACAATTTTACCATAATAGTACAGGCAATTCTAAATGGCTTATTAGCAAGGATGAGATTTCAAACAGGTATACATGACAAAATAATACACACTTTTTAAAATATGCTTTATTTCAACATCAAAACTCATGTGAAGTTCAGAATTCCACTGAAAGTACTTACACATAACATGGGACACATAACATGGGAATGTCCAGTACCTCCCAACAGCAGTTATAGCATACAGGGATAGTCTAATGTACGTACAAAGCACATTTTGTGTAGCAAGATAGTTTGTGTTACATGGTCTGCTTATGGTTTATCACCCAACGTAGACAGATCATAGACACTGTCTTGAGTATAAGGTGTCAGTAACTGCTAATTGTAATTTTTTGGTTATAAAACTCCACTCCATCACATCAAGATGGTCTCCTTTCTCTGTTTAGTCAGGACGACTGGGAGTGTAGAACAATGCATATAACAAGTACAGGACAAGCTGTCATTCCTCTGCAGGCAACAAACTGATAACTATATGGCTATGGCACAAAGACTCTGTTTTCATACATTATCTCTTTGTTGTACACCATAGTCTTCCTCTACTCAAGTGCAGTTTGTTTGCAAGCTTCTTTCCCAGTTGTAACTCTACTGAAAGAGTTCCATTCTTCCAGGATAAATAGTTACTTGGTTCCAGTCATCTAATGTTCCTCTGCCCTGCTCATGAGTAGGTTAGTCCTTCAGACAGGTTAGGCCTCAGATCAAGGATCTATAGTATAACCATAGCAGCACCAGGTGACATTTTAGATTGTACACTGTTTACATCACCTAAGGGGGAGCAGTTTGTCCAAGATCACTTCCAAAGAGTAAAGCTTCAAAACTGTCATACAACATAAGGTCCAAGGAAGGCCGGGGCTGCCTTTTTCTGTTTTCAAATGGTCACTTCTGTGATTAGCTTATATGACTATTCTGTGTTTTTGAATCAGTTCTGTTTTATTTTTTTAATTAATTTTTTGTGAATTTCTTCACCCGGGCTGTGCTTGCAAATGGTCTATCGCAACCAGTGTACTACCCTGGTAAACACATTTAAATAAAAAAATAAATAGAAATAAAATAAGACTTAAGTCCTCAAATCATTTTCTACTCATATGCCTGGGTGTAGGGATAACTCCCATTGAAACTGGTCACCCTGTTATGGAGTTCAGGCTTGCATGGCAGTGGCTGAGGTGGAACAAAGGAGGTGTTAGTAGTAGTAGATATTTTGGTTCTGTAAGAAATTTAATCTAAGACTTTTTGTATTATTGGTTCCATTATAAATTTAATGTAGGACCACCAATATTACATTTTGGAGGTGTGTTCATTAGATAAACTTAGGCCAGGATGACTCTTTATAAAAGTAATGTAGCTGGTGGGGTAGTCAAATCTGGATCCCATTAGGGTGCAGCCAGTTTAAATGGGAGTCTATTTCTTTTTTAACAATAGATGTAAGCCTATACAGTGAATCATAAACAGTATGAACTTTGGACATTTGATGGGCCACAAAAAGAAGAACTAGGGCACCAGTTCTGGCAGAAAAAACATACCTGCCACAGTTGCTGTATATACACCTTACAGCACTACAGCTGCTGATTATGGTGGATGCCATCAGTGACCACCTGCCTATGTTTGTTGTTTAGCATCAGGATAAGATCCAGAAAGTATATCATCATTCTTTCTTCAGAAACTTCCTTAGTAGCTCTCTATGACTTTTCAAAACAGAGCTTACCAAAACCAGATCTCATCAAATGATTTTATTCTACAATGGACTTCACCAACAGTGATAATGAGCTGTTGATTATACTGCTTGTTTACTCTTAACTCAATGGGCATGAGCCACAGAATAAGAGACCTTTATTTTCCCCTTTATCCAGGGTGGTGTACTCTTAGAGGTGGACAGCAAAAGTAAAGGTGTATAGGGCTGCAGCCCCCAACATCAGGTAGTATATACTGGGCTTGCTCCCCTGTAAAATATGTTTAACTTTTATTTTTCTAAGTTTGCATGAAATTTGTTTTAGGCATTTTTATTTAATAAGTTCTATTTCAGAGTAGCTCAGTTGGATAACTAATACTAAATCCTCCCTTTATAGCAGACAAAACATCATATAGATAAGCAAGGCTCAGTCTGTGATGTTTACATAACAAAACAAAGAAGTAAACATCTTCTGTACTTACTTATTATCACAACCACATTTTTCAGATGAAGCATAGCTGTTTTATGATTGTTTCTCCTGACCAAAAATGTTGTTAAAGTGTGTTGGCAAGTGTGTGTGTGTGTCATGGAAGTGTGTGGTGCTTTTCCTTGTAAGTTACTAACATTTGAAAATTGTTCTGTGAAGATGCATTTGTGGGATTTGCCCAATACACACTTTCCTGACTATTTCTGTTACTGTTAAAACGTTGACTTACATCATGTAGTTTGAAGTAAGCATAGTGGTACATCTGTGGTTCTTATTTATGCTGCCTACATTTACAGCCATTATTATGTCATTAAAACATTTTATACTGGGCCATTTTCACTTTTTACTGGCATATTGTTTGACTACACCTTGTATTTTCGTAAGAGTACACACGTCATAACCTTGCCATTTCATTTCTGTTTGCAACAATCTGTAGGCAGCCCTTAGTTGGAGTTGGATGCCGCATAATCCTACTTGGACTTGTTGCACTGTGAATTGGAGGTCTGTAATGGTTGAAAGTACTCAGTTTGCTTTCTTTTGGCTTCGTAGTTTTGGAGCTCAGCATAAATTTGAGGAGTGATGGTGCATTTAGGCAGTTAGTCTTCTGCCATGGCTTGTTTGCTTCCCTGTAAAATAGTATAATTGAAAAATGAATTTCCCAATGCTGCACGATGACCTGAGATGGGTAGGGTTTGCGGACCTCCATTCTGATGTTAAGATAATGAAGCTGGATAAAGTACATAAAATGTATTTTCCATAAATTACCGATGATTGCAATCAGTACGGCAGAACAGATAAACTTGTTCCGCGATAACATAATAAAGTCTAACAGGTCACAAATATGGTAGCGATAATATGTAAGTACCATATCTTATCATATGAGAATTTGCCATAAAACCAGACTTCAAAATGGCCAGTAAGTCTCTCCTGCAGGCTATTAATAGGTATTTTAAATGTGGGGCTACTGATCTACCTAAAAAGGTTCAAGCTTACATCTATTTTTTCGATCTGTCTCTACTCTTTCTGTTGCACTTTTACCCCATCACTTATTAATGCTGTTCAGTCATCCCATCTCATAACTTAGCTATCTCGTGTTCAAAATGTGGCAGGTTGATAGAATTTCATGTATATGTACAAAGGATACACATTTTGAACAAGAGATAGCTAAGTCAGAGACCATCCTTTGTTGAAGGGGATATAGTGAGAATAAAGTTAAAGATGTCATTACAATGAGTAAACAGCACAGGAACAATAGATCCAGTCCTTTGTTTTCCCACAGACAACAGGATGGAATATCTAGTCAGCCTAGACCCCCACAGATGAATAATACGAGATAGATGTTAACATATAGCAACAACATAGGGGGAATATGTAACATAATAAAACAGAATGGAATGTTCTGTTAATGTATGAAAGAATAGGCAAGGTGGTGGGGGAGAGACCACTATTTGGCTTTAGAAGGAATAAAAATCTAAAAGGCTTATTATGCCATGAAGGGAAGACAGAAAAAAGTAGGAACAGGAATATCTCTACACAACATACAGGTACACGAAAATGTAGAAGCTGCAAAGCATGTGAGTACACTGAGGGAGCAGAATCATACAGACATACTATATCAGGAAAGCAGTATTGTTTTGATCTGTATGGAGATTGTAAAACAAATAATGTTGTTTATCTGGCTTGCTGGCAGGACTGCAACTCATTTTATGTAGGAAAAACTAACTGCATGTTAAAAAATGGAATTTTAAACCAGTTGTCATCAATTAGGTTAAGACATAAACATAATGCACTTTTCCAGCATGTTTCTAAGTATGAGAAACATAAGTTTAAATTTATGGTTATACAACGCATGAACAAGAACAAAAGGGGAGCTGATTTGTTTAATGAAACAGAGTTAAATGAGACAAATGGATCATTGAGTTAGCAGCATATAAAACCCCAGGTTTAAATGGGGTTATACCTTTAAAACCTGTACTGCAAAATAGGAGGTTGCAGTACTGATTAGTAGTCAAAGAGCTATAAAAACTGCAGTTTTATTTGAGCTTGTTATCTGAAGAAGGGCTTGGTCCCAAAAGTGCTCATTCCTGTGTTTTTAATTGTGTTTTAAATAAAAGTTTTGTAGCTGTTCAGTGTGGTGGCTACATGGCTTTATAAATGAACACCAATACTGCATTTGTGGTCATGGCTAAAACACAGACATACTCAGTGTGTGACGATTTAATGTGGCAAAATGCTTGTTACAGTCCCAGAGCAGATGACTTGTTTTTTTCTCATCAGGGCACCAGATGATCTACTTACAGTTCTGGTCCAATGCAGTTAAGATTCTTGACCTGAGTGGAATATTTCCTTTGTCCAGCGTGATACCTTTATAGAAAGAAAAGATGACTGGCTCCAGTAACTGGCTTGGTGTTACTCTAAGGAGGTCCAGTATGTGTTAACATGGGATGAGATAACTCACAGTCTAAGTTGCTTAGCCAAGGATGTCTGCACCTCTCATTCTGTGGCTTTTGCATACTGGCTAATTCATCCCAATATAGAAGAAATCAGTATAACTATTTACATCTCTAAATGGAACAATATCAAGGTGGTTCTTCACATCACGCGAAGTCTTAACAACAAATTGCCCTATATTGGGGCTCTCAAGCAACTTGAACACATTTTCTTATGTGGTCACTGAGTCTTTGCTTCAAGGTGAAGACAGCACACTCTCTCTATGGATGGATTTTGTATTTACAGTTTATTCAAGCCTGAGGGAATTGCAATGATGTTTCCACATTTGCCAAGGACCTTGTTACCTCTAAACAGATTCTAAGAGACCCCCAAATTGAGCACATTGAACTACAGCTTACCCCAAGCAAGATAAACTATCAATTCATAGCTTGCCACAGGGCACCCTGTGTGTTCCCTGATCACCATGTAAGATTCCAAAATGCACTCTGTTATCAAAAATACCTTTATAATGGTGATTTGACTATCCGTCAATAGACTGGAACACCTATATTTTCAAAGTTGGGTATGCCCAGGGATTCCTAGACTTAATAAATAAAAAATTTGCATGTTCATATGTTCACAATGGGTCTATATTATAAGAATGAAAAGACGAAAGAGCGTACACTCTTTCGTCGACACATAAAACCCAAAGTGTAAAAACAGTGAAGTTACAGAACAGTGCATGATATATTTGTAAGCTTCCTCCTTCTTTTATTTTTTAATAAATCCCAATTTTTTGGGTTTCTAATACAGTGACAGGAATGGACCTCATTCCTAAGTCAAAGTACAATTAAAGTTCATGAAATTAGTATTGTTTCATGCTTTGATGTCAGCCAAAAGTGCTCTTTGCAGCACCTGCAGTGTGCCCAGTAATGACTCCGTCTGCAATTCCTATGGCATTACATGTATTCCTAGCATATCTAAATATGATTGTAAACTCTTTTTTTATAAGACCCTGTTGCTTCTATAACTATAGGAACTATCTGGGTATCTTTCTTCCACATTGCTCTAGTTTCTGTTTGCAAATCCTTATATTTTTATGACTTTGTGTCTCTCTGTGCACAGGACACTGTAGTCACTGGGTATGGTGATTTCAATGATCATCTTTTTCTTAGACTACTATATCTGGTTTTCTAGCATCTATCTTTTGAACTGTTGGCAATGGATGATCCCATGTGATGTAGACTTCATCATTTTCTATGATACTTTGTGGCTCATGTTTCCAGTGTCTTTCAGTCACTTCAGTACCATAATGTTTGCACAGTCCCTAGTGCAACAGTCTCACCACATTATTATGCCTTTCAGTATATAGTCCTTCTGCCATTAGTAAGTCACAACCAGCAACAAGGTGTGCAACTGTTTCTAATTCTGTTTTACAAAACCTACATTTATCTGTTTCTCCCACATGTTCAATGGACATTGTAAACCAACGTCTACGTAGCCCACTATCTTGTGCCACCAATACTGACCTTTAATCTCTTGTTTTGAATTTGCCTCTCCTTAACCATTTCTGTGTTCGTTCCTGATCAACATGAGTTTTTTCCAAAGTTTTTATACTTGGAACTATATTTATGCATTTTCCACATTTCTTGCCTTCTCATCTTGTCCTTCACTTTATATTCTTTCTTTTGTTTTTTTGGCACATTCAGTTGCTATCTGTTTTTATCCACTTATGGTTTGATTTCTGATATGCTTCAGCTAGCCTAAGCAGGGAAGTAATATTATAATTATTCTCCTCATGTTTCAAAACTATCACTATGTTTGGGTCCTGTGAGGTCAGCAGATATGTGTGGAGTCCCACAATTGCAGATCTGTACATGTAGTCAATTTCAAGGAGACACATCCCTACTTCGGAACGGGAAATATACAATCTTGGTATGCAGTGATTTGAATAAATAATTTGGTGAGTATGAAATATCCTTCTTATTTTCCTATCTAATCTATCCAGCACATTTTGGGGCCAGTCAGTCATTCCAAAACTGTAAGTTAGGGCAGGAAGAGTAAATTACATACTTGTTGTTATGTTGTGGAAGGATAGGGAGTTTAAGAGAGAATACCACTGCATATTCATGACCCTTATATTGCATTCAAAATTTATTGCATTAGTATCATTCTATAAATTCATTATTGCTGACCGATTTCATCATTTGAAGTCACAATATAAGAATAAGTTTAAGTAACATGATTATGGATTTTTTTATTTAAAAAATGAATCTATTCCATAAATAATATCACAATTTAATTTTAAGTCTAACATGTTAATTTGTATGGCTACCCTGTTGAACTTAATATATCTTTATATATAATTTTGGTTGTATATAAAGAAGTGCCACCTTGCAAATGAAATTGTATAGTTAATTAATACTAGATTATAGAAGTTGTCTGACCTGATTTATATGAGGTAATTAGTAGCTTGACTGAATAAGATAGCTTGTCTAGATTGGCAGTCAGACTAGGAATGGTGGTATCTGGGAAGAATGGATCTGTGTTAGACTAGAATTTAAACTTAGATTTAGTTTAAGTCAAAATAGATAGTAAAATAGATATTTCGTTTTATAAGCATAGAAAACTTAAATTACAGTTTTATGTGAAACAAACATCAGTAAGTAAAATAATATTTCAATAATGTTAACATGGTTAATAAGCAATAAAACAACTAAACAACTAAGCCAAATTCCAGCTCACAGTATAAATACATTTAATTTATATTAATTAATGTTAATGGCTTAAACAGTTGCATTAAAAGCAGATCTCTTATGAAATACTTAAACCTAAAAAAGCCAACATTATTTTTCTTCAAGAGACTCATTAGAAACATACTCATCTCTTGAATTATATAGATTACAAAGTTATAAGTTCCTCTCTGTTTTTGTGGGGGCATGAAGAAGGACAGGTATTCTATGGAGAAAATCTCCAATCCTTCCTAACATTATTGATAAAATAAATCATACTAAAGGAATCTATTCTACCATTAATACTGAGTTTAGTACAAAGCTCTACACATTACTTATTAGATACTGAGGAAAGGTAGAAACATTTTAAGGAAATTTTAGAAATTGTACATAATTATTGGAAAAACAGTGTTATTGTACCTGAGTATTGTAGTTATATTAGAAGTAAAATAGACACAAGTGTTTCGCAAGGCCCTAGAATAAATGCACCAACAGAATTGCTTAATAAATGGTCTGAAAATAATAATTTGAAAGATACAATTGCTAAAGTTGGAATTAGTTCACTTTTTTCACTCATTACTCCTACGTTTTGGGGACAGAGTCACAATAGAACATATATACCTCTCTAGACTTATTAAATAAGTCAATTAAAAATATTAACACAGTCTCCTGCCTTCTATCAACTAACAATCCAATACACATGCATATAATAACAGATTTAAGAAATTACCACTTTTTTACAGAATACCATTCTATATGACTGAACTACAGGATTTTATATTTCTTTAAACAAATAGAAAAATATGTGTATTTTAATAATAATGGAGCAGTTAATGGTATGCTATGGGACTCCTTAAAGTATAAATTTGTGGGAATATGGTTAAATGGTGAAACAATAACATTAAAGCATGGGATGACTAAATATTAAAAATACAGGAAGAGGTACAAAAAGCAAAATAAACTGAACAGAAGGAGAAAATAAATAATTTAAAGCAAAATTAACTTTGACAGAGGGAGAAAGTAAATAATTTGACTATCGTTAGAAAATTAAGCAAACAATTTCAAGAAATGTTGACTCATAAACCTGAAATCAGTTTAGAGAAACTAAAATACATACATATGTTATGTCTCCCAAAGCACTACAGAGATTAGGAAATAGAAGTAAAGTGCTTTATACAGGTGTTTAGATTAACAACATTTTTAACCCATTTGCAAAGAAAAACTTTCAGATATTGATGAGATGTTAAATGATGAGATGATTTTAAGAAACATGCTGATTTAAATAAAATGGAAAATGATGTAAGATAATATTGGAAGAATATTTGAAAAAAATAAATACATAAACTAAGAAGGTAAACAGCACAGTGGAAGAATATTTGTAAATAAATAAAATATAGTTAAACTTACTAACCAAGAAAAAACAGTTATTAATAAGCTAAAATGGAAAGCCTCTTGAATTAGATGGGCTGATACATGAAATGTATAACTCAGTTTCTCTGACATTAGTACACTGGCTAAAAAATTTTTTGCACTGATTCAAAATTCAGATCTGATTCCTTCAACTTGGAAATACTCATTAATATTTCCAATACTTAAACAAGGCAAGAAAAAAAGTCTAGTCTTCTCATATATAATTATTTCTCTTTTTAATGTGGATTACATACCATTGATATTATTAAAAAAGATCAATCAGATTCCATAGTCAACAGGTTAAGTTATGACAATCTTAAAAGAGTAATTGCTATTCTGGATATGGCCAAAAATAAAAAAAAAATATCTTTAAATAGTTTGATTACCGAAATTACAAATGATTTAATAAAGTAGAGCTATCTATATACTAGAATTATTTGTTTTCTTGATGATTTCATTAGAATAATAAATAATCTACATATATGGACTCTTAGGCTTTTATTAAAATAGGTCCATTTATTTCTTAAACATTCAATATTAATAAAGGGAAAAAAAGCAGGGTTGCCCACAATCCCCACAGATATTTGCTTTAGTTATCAAGCCTTTTGCCAACATCATCAGAAATAATAAAAACATTGAAGGATTGTAACATTTCTAAATGCTATCAATCTAACTTTCAATCTAAAATGCATCTCTTTGCTGATGGCATCTTATTAACCACAAGAAAAAAACAAACAATGAACACGATTGTTTGGGTTGGCTTCATCAATAAAATTTAAAAGTAATAAAACAGAGATGATTTTGATAAACTAACAAACTGATCCTTTATTGAGAGAGAAATATAGGTTTAACTGGAGCAAACATGAACTATTTGAAAAATAAAAAGTCAACCTAATGTAAATGTGCTTATTAAAAATAATGTTTTAATGTTTATTGAAGAAGTTTCACAGTTAATCAAAATGGAATTGGAATACCTTTTTTTATTTGAGGAGGTAAAAAAATAATTCTGTTGAAAATACTACATTTATTAGAATCAACTACTCTAACACCAGAAAGGCATTGCTCATAAATGGAAAAATGCTGATCTCCTTTCTTTGGCAAACCATTAAAATATAATATATATATGGATCCCCATCAGATGATAGAAACTTCATATGACTGAAACTCATTTGACTGAGACCATAAGACTGAAATTTCAAAATACTGAAAAATCACTTGACTGAAATCCATAATACTGAAATCTTACAATGCTAAATTTCAACATACTGAATTGTAAAGTGGACAATATAAAACCAGAATAGGTGGGGGGCTATGCCTCCCACACTACCCATTGTGGGGGGCTGCAACCACTACCCCCAACTATATATACTAACTCTAGGATCACACTACACTGGGAAAAGGGCATATACCTTTTATATCGTCCACTTTACAATTCAATATGTTGAAATTTAGCATTGTAAGATTTCAGTATTATGGGTTTCAGTCAAGTGATTTTTTCAGTATTTTGAAATTTCAGTCTTATTTATTTATTTATTTATTTATTTATTTATTTATTTATATTTGTTGACCGGGAGTGTCCAACTGGACGTAGGTCCATTTTCAGCGGAGGCCCGGGGAGAAAAGCTCCACAGTTAAAATAAACAGACAGTAGTTACATTGGATTACATGGTGATTAACAATTTACATAGCAATTACTTACAACATATTTACAGATGAAGAACATAGTACATCAGTAGACAACTAGAATCTTTATCTGTGAAGTACATAACAGACATTAACAAATGTTAAAATAAGAAGTTCCTGCTGTATAAGTACTAGGCTTATGAGCATCTTGCTATAATCAAGGTAGTTGGTGGAGTGGAAAGAAAGGTAGTGGTTGGATGGGGTGGGTGATATTAGAGTGGGAGTTGCAAGGGCATAGCCAGCATGTTTTTAGGTGCACTTTTAGTAAAGTTTTGAAGTGGGTGCATGATGGTATGGAGGTAATTATGGGTGGGAGGGAATTCCATAATTTGGCTATGGTGCAAGAGAATAGTGCTTCACCAGCAGAGTTATTGGCTTTAGTGATCTGCAAGTGATTTTTGTTGCTGGATCTTAGTGGTCTGGTGGTGCAATAGGGTTGGAGTAGATTCTGGAGGGATGGGACATTTAGTGGATGGTTTACTAGTTTGTGGGTGAGTGAGAGTTGATACCATTGAAGGAGGTGAGGGAGTTCAAGCCAGCCCAGTTCAGCAAGTGAGAGACAGTGGTGACTACAGTAGGATGCCCCTGTGGCGAATTTGGCAATTTTGTTGTAGCAGGTCTCTAGCTTGTTTAGATCGCATTGCCTTAGGTTGGTATATATTGGAGAGGCATAAAATAGGGTGGAGATAAGGTGGGAATTTGCTATTGAAATCTTTGCTGCTTTGGTGAGAAGATGTTATTTCTGTATAACGCTCCTAGTTTTTTCTGGACTTTTTTATGGTCATGGATATGTGAATGTCAAATTTCAGTTTATTGTCTATTTCCACTCCTAGCAATTTGGTGTGTTCAGTTGGGTATATAGTGATGTTGTCTTTTGCTGTGATGTTAAAGTGAGAGTTGTTTTGAGTATGTTTGGTGGGTTGGAAGATGAGTAGTTTAGTTTTGTTTGGGTTGAGTGTTAATTGGGCATCAGATAGCCAAGTTTCAACAGAGGAAAAGGCTTCCTGTGTGACTTTTTGCAGTTTGGGTAGGGACTGGGATGAGCAGATGATGGTCGAGTCATCTTCGTATTGTATGAGTGTGCCATGTGTGGTGGCAGAGGCTAGATTATTTGTGAAAACAGAGAAGAGTAGGGGTGCAAGGATGGATCCTTGGGGAACCCCTATGGAGACAGGTAGATGGGGAGATATGTCATTCTGCCATATAACGGATTGTTGACGGTCAGACAGGTAACTCTGAAACCGGTTGGTGACTGATCGTGAGAAGGATAGGTTATTGAGGACAGAAACTTATGGTTTCTGTCAAATGGGATTCAGTCAAATGAAATTTCTATCATCTGATAGGGATCCATATATATATATATATATATATATATATATATATATATATATATATATATATTCAACCACCTTATATATTGGGAGAATGGGGGCATAGCATCTTGTGCAGTGCAGTAGCAATATAATAGTTAGATTCTTCATATAATAGTCAGTGGAAAATGTTACAGATTATTATAACAAATTGTCAAGAAAATTATTAGGAAAGTCTCAAAAACATTTTTTTTTTCAGATTTCAAATGAAACTGTTATTTATGGGGAAAAAGCATGAAAGAAAAAAATTCATGTTATACGAATACATTATTAAAGACATTAAGAAATCACAATTATAAACATCCTTTGCTGAAAAATGGCAAATTGTAGTCCTTACTGTATCATGAATGGTAGGATTTATAGAATGTCAAAACTTCATGGGAATGGAATGCTAAAGAATAATATCTGACTATGATGTGATTGTTTTACCAAAATGTACCTTTTCTACAACATATATAATATTGAATAAAATAATGTAGGTGCTTCATGTGGGCTACTAATTAATTGCATCAATGAAAAAAATAGTTAACTAAGTATGATTTCTAAATGTCAAAGAAAGGGGAACTCTCCTGCTCTGTACTAATATATATCCATTATTAAAGGTTAAACTATTATATAAAACTATCTTTCTAAATTATATAAGCTAAACTTGAATAGGAATAGATATTAAAAATAATATTGGGATTTTCTTGAGTCATGTAGTTTAAGCAAATTAGAAGAAGTTTAGAACAAAACCCTAATACAGAAATGTATTAATCTAACCTCTTCTGGCAAATACTAGAAATATTTTATGTGGAAATATGTACATATGCCCAGGAATTCATGACAAGGCCTTGAGTGAGCCATACAGCTCACATTGAAAAGGCCCTGCTGTCACAACTCATTTTTTTTGTGATTCAGAGACATGTAAACTGTGATGTGAAAAATATAATTTCATCTCATTTGCATATCTCTGAATCCCAGTTACTACCATAGTATGCAGAACATTGCTGATCTGCACATTGCAGTATTTAACTGCTGCTCTTGTAGGCAATGGCATCTCTCCTCATTTACCATCCCACACACACAAGTACACATTGAAAGGCAAGCACACACACATACACACACACACACACACACACACACACACACACACACACACACACACACACTGAAGTCCCCATACCTTTCTCTCACTGGCCAGCCCACCCCTATGTAGTCTTTCCCCCAACCATAATGCCCATACTAGTTAAAGTAGTTAAAGTGCAATTAAGGCACATGGGTTTAGAGTAATCTCCAGTGGCATGTCTTGCCCTCACCTCAAGCTCTGTAATAGTTTAAATGACATTATGGCATGAGTGTAGTGTGCCTGGTGGCTAGTGTTTCCCCACCTCAATCCCCATAACAGTTTAATTACCACTATGACAAAAGTATAGTATGCCTAGTGGGTGGTATTTACCCCCACCCCTGATCCTGTAATATTTTAACTGCCATTTTGGCACCACTGCAGTTTCCCCTGGCAGCTAGTGTTTCTCCCCACCCCTATACTGCCATAACAAAGGTATGGCCCATTGTACTTTCCTAGATGGCTAGTTTTCCACCACCTTCCAGCTCCTGTCCTGCTGCAGGTGCCATTGATACTTGAGTCTAGAGTAATCCCTGCTTTCTAGTAGCTCCCCCATCCCAGTTCCCCATAGTGCTTCTGTATTTGATAGATGAACATGGCCTTTGTTAATGGGGCTGGCAGTGCTGATCTACATAGCAGAGCAATTTCTTGAATTACTCAACATGTAGATGCCTTCCTGGAGGCATTTCTGGGGAAAGAGAGCACATGGCTAATTAGCTTATGCCTTTCCTTGGACTGACTCATTAGCATTCAGCATCACCAAGAGCCAACCCTGTGCAGTGTTGCATGTCTTTATGCTAAAGTACTGTGCAGCACCATATTAAGGTTGTTCTTGAATCCCAAAAAGGTTACCTCAACATGTCCACAATGATGTACATGTTGCAGTACCTTTATGAATTCCCCCCAGGGTTTTTTTACTCCCCATTAAGTCTCTAAACTTAGCAAACAAATTTTTCAGTATATTGGACATGTAAAATAATTAAGACAGATGAGACATACATTTCAGCTGGCTGTGTTAAACTGGAGACTTGCTGTATAGAAATTGATACATTCTTTAAGGAATTATATACTGATAACCGTTCTTTAACATGAATGTACCTGCCCCTGAAGAGGTATATAATATTATATAATATTCAATATGCCGCATTTTGAGTTTGTTAGCCGTTGGCAGCAAAGTAACTGCAAAAAAAAAAATCTGAATCTGATCATTTGCATGAATTTTTTTTTCAGTTAGCCACAGCTGTATCTGAAAAAAGAGAAAGATACAATACAATTAATATCTACTAATAGCATTAATTTTGGTTACTGAGTAAGATAAAAATTATGAGAAAAAAATATGTAAGAAGTATTACTTAATGTAATTTCTTTTATTTTGTAATATGTGTGTGTGTGTGTGTGTGTGTGTGTGTGTGTGTGTGTGTGTGTGTGTGTGTGTATATATATATATATATATATATATATATATATATAGGGATCCCATTTGATCCAGCGAATTTACATTTCATTCAAATGTAAATTCACGAACTCAGTTATGCGAAAGTGTATTTTTTCGAAAATGCACTTTCATGTAAAAACAGACATAAAAAAAAACAGAAATTAAATAAAAACATGCAGTTTGCATGTTACTTTAGTTGTACATCAACCTATAGTGTTGATGTACAACTAAACAATCTATTGCTGAGATAGTGGTACAGTGGGGATAACAGAATATTCCCCTTTCCCCACTGTAGTGCGATCTCGGAATCAGAATAGTGAAGTGGGGGTGAGGGGTACAGGGGGGGGCTTGTCCCCTTGCATAATTGTGTTTAGTGTGTGTTTTTTTTTTTTTTTGGTTTAAGTTTTAGTTTTTTTTTTTACACGTAAACGTAAATTTGCTGGATCAAAGTAGATCTCTCTCTCTATATATATATATATATATATATATATATATATATATATATATATATATATATATATGTGTGTGTGTGTGTGTGTGTGTGTGTATATATATATATATATATATATATATATATATATATATATATATATATATATATTCATAAAATAATAAAATAAAAGAATTCTGGATCAAGAAACTTAAAGTGTAATATATAAGCTAAACACAGCATGATATGATTTGTGCTGAAACTGTCAAAAAGTTGAGGTTGCAAGAAAATAAGCTGAGACTTTATTTTCATTGGATGGCACAGTGGTGCAGTGGTAGCAGGTTTGATTCTCGGCTGGAGTACCTTCTGTATGGAGTCTGCATGTCCTCCCTGCATTCTTGTGGGTTTCCTCCGGGTGCTCCGGTTTCCTCCCATGTTACAAAGACATGCATCTGGAGTGTTTCTCCCTGGGCCTCCGCTGAAAATTGGCTTTGTTCCAAGTCGGACTTTCCCAGTTAACAAATGTTAAATAAATAAAAATATAATTTCATATTTACTTATTCAGGATATCAGCTGTCAACGATGGCCAGAAATTGATTGTCAATGTAAAAGTAAGAAACACAATATTTAGTAGCAGAGTTAGTGCATAAGGAACTACAAAAGTCACTGCTTCTTCAAATTTAGGTCACTTGGCTTGCCAGAAGATTGATATGGTGAAAAGATGAAGTACAGTTGAAAATGACAATTTGCTACGTAACAATGATTTATTTATTGCTCTGAGACTTTGACCAGAATTCATCATACTAAGCTAACTCCTGCCTTGTGAATCGACATATAGCATTTTCAATGGAAGGTTTGCATCCATCTTGTCTGATTCCTAGTTGTGCATGATCCAAGGAAAGTACCAGTAGTACTGATAAGTAAAACTGAAAATGATTTGCACTGAATGAGGAATGTGAGTAAGAAAGAGGATGAGCTTAGGTGAATGTTAAAGAATGTAATGGACTAATGAAAAAGAGCAGAAACTGTATGCATTTATATAGAGATGCAGGTCAAAACCGTGAATGCTCATACGAGCAAATTCTTTTTCCAGATGTAAATAAGAGGGAATACTCATATGAGTGAACATTCTTTTACAAGGAGTTTTTGCTGGCAGACTTTTGTATCAGATCATGGTACAGCAGTGTCAAGGCATGTACATTAACCCTGTTGTTATGTGATATCAGAGTTAGAATATATAATTAGCAAGGGCTGCAGATGCCCTCTGCAAAAAAAAAAAAAGTTTTACTTTTTCTTTTTTTATCATTTTAGATTTGATCTAAAACTATCATTCTTACTTAATTTGTTCTTATGAGCACTCAATGTTTGATGATGCACTCATATACACACACATATGGGTATTCTTTATATAATCTAAATAGCATAATATTGACAATCAAAATATCAGCAACAGAAATATCTCAGATCAAAAATATCTAAACACAAAATAGCAACAAAATATAACCACATCCAAAACTAATGTTTTTGCAGTGCGGCAAGCCCCCTGTACCTCCATACCCCCACACCCATATTCTCCCTGACAATGATACATACCACAGCAGTGAGAAAAAGGCTTAAACTCTTCCCTATTATAACTTTGATTTTGTCAATATTTTGTTTAAACATTTTTGCTGTTGATATTATGCTGTTTAGATTATTTTAAGTATATCCACATCTCTCTCGCTTGCTCTCACATACATAAATTCACAAAAGACTGGATTTGGATCTTAGTTACAAAATAAGTAGCATTATTAAATACCTCTTTATATTTCCACTTACATGTTGCTATATATAGTTGTTTCACTCCTTGGATCACTTTTTCCATCCGTTGTTTATTACAGTGCCCTTCTGGAAGTTCAACACTTGATAGTCCAAGTCTCAGAACTGAGAAAATTGAAGTGTGATTTAAGAGATATGACAGGGAAATGCAAAAGTCACTGCCACACATTAAATGCTATTTTTTACAGGTAAAAAATCACCCCACAGCCCATTATGTGAGGCTGTACCCCACACCTCTACTAACGCAGAGATCACTGTAACTTGGAGAAAATAGAATTTTTCAATATACAACAATTTTATCTATACATTTTTGCAATCCAAGAATTGCACTTACTGTCCCTTGAACCATTTATCATAAAATACTGCTTCATCTTCTACTGTCCAAATTTTCCATTGACAAATCACAATTACATTATTTAACTTATCTTCTATTAGTTTTTCTCACATTATACTTTCCAGTGTTTAACCTTGCTCAAATTGTTACTCTTTCATTATTTTTCTAAATTGCTCCTTAAAGGGACAATACTAGTGTTTAAAATATATTCTTTTTACACATGTATTATTGCTGGTCATTTATAATATGATAATCTTCACAAAAATCTCTCCAACATCTCTCTCTCTCTATCAGTTGCTTCATGTAGTTCTTCTCACAATTCACTCTGTCCATCTTCATGTAAAAAAATAATTTTTTTTAAATTCGAGATAATTTGTTTTTACTCATTGTTTATAGTTTTCAGCCTCTCTCTTTCACATGTCCAATATAAATTTAATTTACCTTTTCATCATGATCCCATCTGACCTTCCTACATAAAAACATTGTTTCTTATTGTCCATTCTCACTTCTGTATACTGTCCATATGATCATAGGCTCAACTGCCAAACTTATGACTTATATCCTACAAGACACTTGACTGTCATAATTCCAAGTATTAATGACTGATTTGTATAGACTGTAATGCGAAGCTTATTTTATAATCTTAGATGTTCTACAATTAATCTGTCACTTTTTCTGTTGTTAGAAGTTACTTTTAACTGTTGCTGTCTGATATAAAAGTGAAAAATGGGCTCTGGATAGCCAGATGTGCTGATGATCACAAACTGTGTAAAAAACATCAAGACTCTCCAAGATAGCAAATAGCTGGTGTAATAGTGATGACCTCGGATATAATGTCTTTAAATGCAGCATTGTGAGTCTTGACAAAATAGGACATATATTATGATTACAAAATAAATGGATAAATTATAAAACATAAAGCAATCATTAAACATCAAGGAATAATGGTAGACAACACATTAAACATTGAACCAGAGGGTTATCTACAAAAGTCTGAAAATTATATACTGTAACCCTTTTATTTTTAAAGGCTGCATCTAGTCACTTTAGGAATGTCACTGTAACATTTTGTGATTTACTGATCTAAGCCATTCCCATACTTTTTCTAATAAAGAATAATTGTAACTTTTCATGTTGTTAAAGGGCTTCAGGACCCAGTAGTGAATTGTTCAATGGCTACAAAACACAAAGGTTTTATTTGCAGTGGCACTCATGTCATGTTCCTTTAACACATATGTAAAAACTATAGGCTTGTGACACATCAGATAACAGATTCTAACCATATCAGTTGATTAAAGTGAGGACATTCCATAATGAGTTTTTATTTGGCTGAATCATGTCCAGCGTTTAGAATGCATCATTTTAAACCAGATTTCGACTTACCCGTATGCTTCTTTTAATCTACCGTATGAAATAAATCACTAGATACGTAAGTGAGCACACCCCAAGAAGCTTCCACTCTTGACAGTTACTGATAGCTAGCACCTTCCTTCAAACCAGTAAACAACAAAGATATTTCATTATGTTATTTGTTATGTGCTTGTTAGACTTACAGAAAACTGCAGCAGCAGACACAGGCAATGGTGACACTTATTCAGGGTGGGATGGACGGAATATATTCATAGCACATCAAGACTGGATCGCAAATAGATCAACTGATATAGTAAAGATATGGTAAGGCCATATCTGTGATATCTAACTCTGAGGATCCTCCTTGATGGATAGTGAATTTGCTGACTGACAAATTCAGCTCAACCTTCACCCTTCACTCCCGTCTGCCTCCCTCCATGAAATACCTACTAGCACAAACCCCCCCAACTATTAACAAGGAGCAGGTCCTGATGGTTTTCACTAAGAACAAAAGCACAATCCAATGGGTCCTGACAGTATCCTGGGATGTCCCCTAAATAGATGGAAGTATGACCTATCAGGAACACTTGAGTCATTTTTCAACACTAGCCTCAAAATAGGCTTTATACCATGAGAATGGAGGACTGCAACAGTTATCCCACTTTACAAGGGCGGATCATCGACTGACTCCAGAAACTACAGACCTATCAGTGTGGGTAGTCTAATATGCAAATCATTGGAATGAATTATTATGGAAATGATCAACAAAGACATAGACAACCTTCAGACACTGGACCCAACCCAGTTTGGCTTTGTCAAGGGAACATCTTGCCTACTGAACATGGTGGACTTCTTTGAGATAATCACCAAGGCAATGGATGGGGGGGGAATAGTTCATATCACCTACCTGTACCTGCCTAAGGCATTTGATACAAAAACTTACTTGAGTATAGTTGAAAAATTGATAGAACTGGACATAAACCATTATATAACTCCCTGGATTTCCAGCTCACTCCCAGACAAGACACAGGAAGTCAGAATCGGTGATACCACCTCCACTAAGAGATTGGTCACCAGTGGGGTGCCTCTGGGCTGTGTGCTAGAACTGTTACTATTTGGCTTCTACTTCTCAGAGGGGAAAGACTAATGTCAAGGGCCTTTGGCTGCCCAATTTCACAGATGACTGCGAACCGGAAGCTACCATAGATTCCCCATGACACAAACATCACGGACTAAAACTCAATGCCAAGAAATGCATTATACTGCCTTTTGGGAAAACTGCTACCCAGGCTAATTACTCCATTGATAAAACACCCCTAAGAGGTGACCCGGTAGTCAGGGATCTGGGAACATATGTAGACAGTAATCTGGCCTTTACTTCCCAGGAGAATACAGGGTATAAACATATTGTCCTGTATGGACTGATTAAAACTCTATCTCTATACTTTCCTACGGGTTACTAAGAAGTGATTTATGCCTGGCATACAAGCCACCCTCCGATTCAGCTCTGAATGACTTTTTGCACACCCACAAAACAGCATCAGAACCATTAGATTCAAGGATTTAACTTTTACTTGTGGACATAAATAAGACATGTTGGAAAAACAGATATGCATCTCAGTGGATCCTCTGCTATGGAATAGGCTCCCCATCCATATGAAGTAGAGTCCATCCCTTACCCTATTTAAGTGTTATCTTGACTAATGGATGAGAAATCGGAAATTCACTTCAGGTCTGGCCCCATGTCTACAATAGACAGAGGCAGACAGTAATGCCAAAACTAACATACCCCCCACATAACCTCTAGAAACTTCCGAAATCGTATACCTCCTCCTAATAAATGTCCATGATACATAGGATCACAATTGGGTTGGATTGCACAGCTTGGCTTATAAAGGCCCTGGTGATCATTAGCATGGTTTGTTACTATGAAGTTATGCACTATGAACCTATTTGACCCCCCCAGCCTGGAAATCCTATTTGATTAAGGTGTGTACTTTCCCAAACTGACACCCATGTCCACAAAGAGGCATTAGTCTTACAAGCAGAAGGTGTCTTAGCAGACTTAGTCACCTATTTGAATCCTAGCCTGCAAATCCTACTTGAATAGGGTGTGTAATAAGAGGTGGGCCCTGATGTGAAGCAGGCTGTCATTCTACCTTTGTGCTTATCCTGAAATTGTATTGCAGCATGTTTTTATATTGTTAGGGGCATTAAAAGTTGATATAATACCTTTATTGCCCACCAAGGGGAAAAAAGAACATTGTTTGTTCTTTATTCCTGGAGATCTGGGTTATTCCATAAATGAAAATGAATGTTGTGATTGTCTACATGAAATGCATATTCCACATAACAGACACTGCATCATATACTGTTAGGGTTGCCACATTTGCAAACTTCCATTTCCTGACAAATAAGCCACACACCCTGCATAATTAACCACCCCCAGCTGCATCCTTTTTAGAAAGCAATACCCAAAAGCACCAGATTTCAAATGCCATATACAGTGACTGCATCGACAGCCTTAGATGATATGGATCCCTATTCAAAATGTTCCATGGCAATCTCCACCCCTGCTTACTGTTTTCCTGGCATGCAACCAATTTATATCCTGTTTTCCCTCCCATCACTTCCCTCCTCATACTATCAAAGTAGTTTTGTTTTGTTTTATTGTACTTTGTCTTACATGTCAGCTTTTTCCTACACCCTTGCAGCACATCCTAAATGACCAAGACTGTACTGTAATAACTACCTAGAAAATAATTTAATTTTGCAAGGGATCTAGGGACCACTAAGAAAGTTCTAAATGCTCTGAGGTGCATTTGATAATTTAGATAACTAGTAGTATCATTGCTTTCTGGGTTCTCTTCAAGGACAAGAACAATTTACATTGGAAACTGTCTAAATATGCACTTATGAAGTAATTACTATGACAAGAGATTGAGGAGGAATTCTCACTAATCATGATTACCTTCTAGACTACATCAAAGTGAGCAGCCACAAGAGGTCAGGCACCAGGAAGTCTGCAGATGAAGCTAGCATAAGTTAGTTCATGTAAGGGGTCACCATGATCTCCTTTTCTTGAAAGGCTCTAGCCACAGTAACCAGCCTCATACTGAAAAGCCAAAGCACTTTGGAAATGAAAAAAACTACAACACTTTGCACTGGAAGTGATGCAAAATCAGGGCAAACCTGAGTGAATGCCAATATGGCCCATACAGGTTTTCACATCAAAAGGCATCCATCATGTTTAGTGACATCATCCATAGTCCCAGAATGATCAAGGGTGTGATCCCCTGTGAAGTGACCATCTGAAAAAAAAAACTATTATAAGTGCCTAGTTTAACTGCTGAGGTCTAGAATAGGATAGAAATTATCTGTCAGGTTTGTAACAAGGAAAACAATGTAGTAAAATCACTCACGCTCCTCCAGTGCTGGGACAGGGTCTAAAGCCACATATAGAAGTGGAGTCTGAGCCAGCAAAAATGTATAGGTCTGCCATCTCTTTCTGCTGGAGGGGTAGTGAGCTCAAGAACATGGCTAAGAGATATGCCTATCACCCAACGATTTATTGTGATGTTTCTCCTTGTCAGGTATAGTGATACGTGAAGTGATATTAACAACAGATTATTTTCTACATCATTTTCTTTAAATTTTTGGCACAAGATGAGTCCTCTAAAACAACCAGTAGCATTGAGCTTCCAAAAAATCTCCTCTAAAATATGTAGATTCAACATACTGTGGTGTATCCAACTGCAAGGGGATCTACTGACCAATTAAACCACATTTAATGTACAGTGTTTCTTCATGTCACAGGAGAAGACAATATCAAAGTATTTAACTCTTTTTAACTTTCAAATGATGGGAGAGGAGGTATGAATTTATCATTTATCACACATCTTTAGTCAAAATGAAGGGGCACAAGAATCAATAGAGGAATGCAGGACTGGTTTTTAACATGGAGGACAAAATTACCACTTTCTTAACATACTTTAGTTAGGGATACATTTGGGTGCAGAATGAGAAATGATCGAGTCAGAGGCAAGTCTAGTACTGTAAAAAGCCATGGATGTGTGAAGAGTCAGTGAACTGTCTTAATATTAAGCTCATAAATATGTCTGAAAAGTTTCTAAAAATGAATGCTGTGAGCGGAAAACAAAGATGATGTTTATATCTGCAAAATTGATAAAAAAATAAATCCATAATGCTGATGGCCATATAGCAGGCAAGATGTCACCTAGCAACAATGAACTGTCAGGAATCACTCTCAATGCACTATGACTTTATATAGGAAAAAGTATGATAACAAAGCATTTAACAGAGTTTATAAGCATTATGACATGTATGACCATTTAACAAGAGTTTGTAAAAAGTGAAATAGAGTGTTAGCAGAGTAAATATGTTAGAAGCAAATGGGAGGAAGAAAATAGAGGTGTTTATAGCACTATAAGCACTATAAAAATGCATGCATTAAATGCAGCCAATACACAGATTTAATGCTAATAGAAAGCATAGAAGTGATTATGCAAATGTAATTCAAGTTGCTTTAAGAGCATCTCTGAACATTAACTGCAATTTTTTTTTACATTTGCATGTTTCTTTTGTCTTAATCTGGACACAAATTAAAGCTTTAGCCAAGCCTGGTTAAATTATATGTACAAATCTAATTGCCAGTAGTGCAACAGATAGCACACTCACATTTTGTGCAGAAAGTTGTGGGTTCTATTGCTACACCAAGAAGATAGATTGCTGAAACTGCATTGCCACATAAAGAAGGCGCTGCACTCTTAAGTGTGTTATCTTTAAGATGAGATATTCAACTGAGGTCCTCTCTGCTTGAGTTGGTGGTAGCTTAGGTAGATGTAAAAGATTACACAACATTTATCGAAAAGAGTAGGGGTCCTTTATTAAATGCCATATCTGCAATATTTACATATTATGCATTATTCACAATTAAACCAAAAAAGAGGTGGTGCAACAGTGCTCAAAAAAAATCACAAATAAACCAGAAAAAAGCACTATTGTTGCGAGTTCCCAAACCACAGTTTATTAACACAAAAATTCACAGAAATTAAGCGCCTTCATCAATCCAGTTGACTTCATCAGAATAAACTCAAAAAACAAATGTGAAGTATTTATATACTGTAAACTTGTCCATGATTGGTTAATCATACCCCAATAATAAAACATTTTGTTAGAAATAATTAGTATACAAATCATTCACCATTAAAAATGGACTTGCAAAAAAAATAAAAATAAAAATTTAAAAAAATGTTTTCAAAAGTCAGTCACATTTCTCCAATAGCAAATGTACCACCATATAAAAACAATCTAAAAAGACTTAACATTAAACATAACTGTTCCAATAAACATTTAAATATGTTCTGCCTTTTCTTTGAATATCGGTAACAAAGTTAAATGATCATTCAAGCCAGGAGGAAAATTGGCCGCTAACCTCAGTTACCATAAAAGTTATTTTTTGTTTAAAACATTCTGCCAATCACCCTCCCCCCAGCATCTATGTTTATCAAGTCTAGTATAGCAAATTTAAAAACTGTGTAACCATCACATTGGGTACTGTGTTTATACAAAGCATTAGTTTCCCTTTTGTTTTTTATATCATACAAATGCTTGTATATCCTGTTTTTTAAATAACCTCTCACTCTTCCCAATGTAGTAAGAAGTACAGGTGTTACATCTGGCAATGTATACCAGCTTGCTAGATAAACAATTACCTCTTTTTAAATAGATTATACTTTTGTTTTTATTATCCAAAGAAATTAGGTTGTCTTGTAAAATATAAGAACAATAACTGCACCTACCACAGGGTCTGCAACCATTTGTTTTTTCTCTGTTACTTGGATTTTGATGTTTGTTTTCTAAAATCCTTTTAAGATTAGGGCCAGTTTTAGTAGTAAATACAGGTTTTTCCCCTAACACTTGAAAAATGTCATTATCTATCTTAAATATACTCCATTTTTTATGTATAATTTCCTTAACCTGTTGATATAAAGGGCTGTATTGTATAATACATGTTTGTTCAAAATTAACTTTCTTCACATTCTCATCAGTTTCCCCAGCATTGTTAAAACTGTTCAAACCCCTACCCAATAAAGGGATGTATTTACTACCCCAATCTTTTAAAACGTCATTAAGTGTAGTATCAATAAAATCAACAGGGTAGCCTCTCTCAAGAAACATGTCCTTTAAAAAATCTAATTCCTTAAGAATATCTTCCCTCAGTGAAGTCATTCTGGCTACCCGGATTGCTTGTCCTTTTATAATGCTTTTCTTTTGTGACATCGGATGGTGACTTTCAAAATGTAAGTAATTGTTACAAAAGGTTTTTTTACAATGTATTTTAGATATAAATTTTTCTTTGTCCTTAATAATTTTTGTATCCAGATAACAAATCTCTTGTTGATGAAAATTAAAAGTATACTTTAAAAAACTAGTGGTGTGATTAAGATATTGAATGAATAAAGGGATGTTCTCAGGGGGTCCCTTCCACAAAATAAAAATATCATCCAAAAATCTGCAATAAAAAGTTATGTTACTGTAGAAGTCGCTTTTAAACACATGCTCTTTTTCCCAACCTAACAGTACCAGGTTGGCATACATTGGAGAACACGCTGCCCCCATTGCCACACCTCTGATCTGTTGAAAATATTCACCCTCAAAATATATATAATTGTTTTCCAAAATAAGTCCCAGTAATTCATATATTAAACTAATTTCATCAGGATGTAGGTTAGAGGAACTAAAAAGTGTTTCCTCAAAATAAGTTAACCCCTCCTGTTTTGGAATACAGGAAAACAAATCTACTACATCAATTGTAAGAAGAAACCCTTCAGCACACCAAAGTTCACTTTTAAGTTGTCCTAGAAAATTCCAGGAGTCCTTTACCAAGTGCGGACAATGTTCAACTACATGTTTAATCTTTCTATCTACATAAACAGGTAGATTATGAATTTTAGAAACAGCAGCCGCCACAATTGGCCTGAAAGATGGATTTTCTAAATTTTTATGTACTTTGGGTATACCGAAGATAACTGGAATTTTGGGGTGCTTATTCAAAAGAAAGTCATAATCTGACTTAGAAATCCTCTGGTCTAAAACATACTCATATAAAAACTGTCTATCCTCTGGTAAGCAATGTGTATCTCATTCCTAGAGCATGTTGAATAATTTATGCCATTAAATAATATGGCCTGCATAACATTGGTATAATCGTCACTATTGTATAGGACAATACCACCCCCTATTGTCAGGTACCATGACTCGTATGCTCCTATTGTCCCTTAAATTTTGTAATAATTTCCTCTCATCAGTACTGAGATTAAAAAATATTCTTCTTTGATTACCCCAAACTTTGTAAATGTTATCTTTGATAACCTTTTCAAATGTACTGATAAGAGGGTGTAATGGGGGATTGTATACACTGCTTTTTCAGGCTTTCTGTAGAATAAACATCATTACCTTTTTCATTTTAGAGTACATTAATTTTAAATTTAATTTTCTTAAATAAAGCTGCAGGTCAACCAGAGTGTCAGCTATATCAGGAATTTTTGTCAGTACAAATTTGAATCCCTTAGAAAAAAGGGAAAAATGTTCTGACAAAATTTCCCTATCTGTATAATTATAAATATGAAAACCATTCAGAGTGTGTTGTATATTATCTAAATGCAAATCTGAAACAGAATCTATTACCACCTGGGGGAGCCCCTGTGTTGTTGTACCACCTTGCTGTAGGTGGGATAAGTTGCTTGCTTGCGACTTGCTATTCTTTTGGAGCGTCTTGGAAGGGGAAAATCCTGTTAGGCTGGGAAAAAGAGCATGTGTTTAAAAGTGACTTCTACAGTAACATAACTTTTTATTGTAGATTTTTGGATGATATTTTTATTTTGTGGAAGGGACCCCCTGAGAACATCCCTTTATTCATTCAATATTTTAATCACACCACCAGTTTTTTAAAGTTTACTTTTAATTTTCATCAACAAGGGATTTGTTATCTGGATACAAAAAATATTAAGGACAAAGAAAAATTTATATCTAAAATACATCATAAAAAAACCTTACATTTTGAAAGTCACCATCTGATGTCACAAAAGAAAAGCATTATAAAAGGGCAAGCAATCAGGGTAGCCAGAATGACTTCACTGGGGGAAGATGTCCTTAAGGAATTTGATTTTTTAAACGACATGTATCTTGAGAGAGGCTACCCTGTTGATTTCACTGATACAGTTATGTTTAACGTTAAGTCTTTTTAGATTGTTTTATATGGTGGTACATTTGCTATTGGAGAAATGTGACTGACTTTTGAAAAATAAATTAATTTTTTGCAAGTCTATTTTAATGGTGAATGCTTTGTATACTAATTGTTTCTAACAAAATGTTTTATTATTGGGGTATGATTAACCAATCATGGACAAGTTTACAGTATATAAATACTTCACATTTGTTTTTTGAGTTTATTCTGATGAAGTCAACTGGATTGATGAAAGCGCTTACTTTCTGTGAATTTTTGTGTTGATAAACTGTGGTTTAGGGACTCGCAACATTATTCACAATTATTTACATCCTTTTCCACTCATTTGCCATCATTTACATAACTTCATACAAATATTTAATTCTCTTTATTTCCATTTATTGTCTGCCCCCACCCTTTTTTCCACATCCAAAACCTTATTTTTTCAGTATCGCTGCCAATATCCATTTCCTATTAAATTTTAACTTATTCAATCTTTCAGTCCATATACAATGTTTTATTTTCTTTTACAAATTTGTCTTTTTTTATAATAGCCATATTCCAAAATATACCAAAAAACAAACCAAACGGTGCTGAGTAAAGTCCCCCTTATGAAATAATCCAATAGAGTGAGCACACAAAAGGAGGTTCTCCACAGCTGGAAATATAAAATGTTGAAAAAAGCTCCAGTCTTCACTTCAAGAGTTTTTTATTTACACAAAAAAACAAGTACAGGATCCAAAAACTGTTTTTGGATCCTATACTCATTTGTTTGTGTAAATAAAAAAAACTCTTGAAGTGAAGACTGGAGTTTTTTTCAACATTTTATATTTCCAGCTGTGGAAAACCTCCTTTTGTGTGCTCACAATATATTCCAAAATATTTATATTTATACCCTCCATTTGCTTAATCCCTTCTAAACATTGTTTTTACACAATTTTTCCATATATTTTTAACCCTTTTACATCTTAAAAACTTGTTTTTTTTGTTTCAACTTCACTACAATAATTGCATTTTTTCTTCGATTTTTTTATATGGCATATTCAATTTCACTGGCAATTTTTACCAGTAATCTCCATAGAAAATCTCTGCTTTCTAACATTGCTTAAGCCACTATTTTTTCTTTCTATGGCTTTTCTTTTTTCTCCCTCCAACCTTTCCCATGGATAATCACAGTAACACCTATTTATTTTGCTCAAATACCATTCTTTTATATCATGTTCTATGTTACTTATCATTATTTTCCACAACATAATTCTTTCTTGATAGCTTTTCTATTTCCCCATTCACACATCATTTTCCTCTTTTAAATTTACTTATCATACGCCATATTTTATTGCATTTTTTTCACATTGTTATACTTATGAATGCCTTTTTCCTCTGTTTCCATGTCAATGCTTACATATAGATTTAATGAAGCTACATGAAACATTGGATTTATTAAACCCAACCCTCCTTCATTTTCTTTAACATATAACACAACTCTTTTTACTAGGTTTAATCTGGATCCACGTATAAAAGAAAACACAATAGACATTAATTATTTTCATATTGCATACAGATCATATACAGATTTGCTAAATATGCAATGTTCCCAATAATACAGAATTTATAAAATGCACCTTATTTTATATGACAACTTGTGTGATCTCCAAAATAAACATATATTCCTTATTTTTATTATATCTTTCCATTGCTGCGTTTTAACTATCCCCTTTTCAAATTTTATATCTAATATGTCTATGTCTTTAATATTAAACTGAATATTTTCTTTTTTACCTGTCATTCCTAAACATTTGCTTTTATCCCTGTTTATAGCTCTCAAATATTTATTAAGTTGCCTAACAGCTGCTTCCATCCATTCTTTTTCTTTGTCATTAAAGCAATAACATCTGCATAAGAGAACATAACTGGTACTTTATTCCCCTCTATGGTCTTATATTCTGGTATTTCTAATTATGTATTTATTTTGCTAATGACTGCATTCATAACCAATGCAAATAAAACACTGCTCTCTGGAAATCCTTATCTTATCCTACTCTTTAAATCTATTTCTTAACTTAACCGACCATTCAATACATTTTTTACATTTTGTTTTGCATGTGCTGTACCAAATACATTTAATATCTTCTCACATATATTATATTCTTTCATTATGTCCCATAGATTTTCATGTTGTATCTTGTCAAATGCTCTAATCATGTCACCTGTCTTGATTTTAACTTCTGTTTTCCTATTCATTATATTATCCACAAGTCCTCTTATTATCATTAATAACTATTGACTTCCTTTTCCCTTTTTTTTCAAATATTGTTTCTTCTAATTTTTTATTTAATTTATTTTCCATTCTTTTCGATTATTTTCATAAAAATCTTATAATCTGAATTATTTAATACTATCGGTCTCCACTTTCATATGTCCTCTTTTTCTCCTGTTTTCCATATAAATTTCATAGTTACAACATAGATTTCTCCTTGTCAAAACCTTCCTTTAACCATTCATTTAATACTTCCACAAAGCACCTCTTCTTCCATTCTATCATGTATTTATACATATGACACTCTGTCTCACCCAATCCTGTTGCTCATTCTGTGTTAACTATTTTCAACACATTATTTATATTTTCTATTGTTATTTCTTTTTACAATTCTTCATTATCCTGTTTTGTTGGACTTTCTTTTCTCTCATTTTTTTATTTCTCTTATTATACTGTTGGTTTCTTTTACAATTCTATTCAAATAAAATGCCATCTCTTCCTTTTTCCCTTGTAAAAATATATTTGTTTAAACAACATTCCTTTGATTATTTTGTATATTTCTCTCTCTCAAAAAAAATCTTTCTTATTTCTTACTAAATTTCAAAATGCTTCATTGCTTACATCTTTGCATTTCTTTTTCATCTCTTTTCTTTTTGCATTTTGCCATTCAAAGAAACATTTTTATATTTATCCTTAAAACTTACCAACCAAAACGGGTCTATATTAGAATGATGAAACCTCACTTACGTGAATCCCAAAAGGCCAACACATAAACAGCAAACCACATGAACACCAAACGTCCTTAAGCGTGAAATTCAAAATACCGAATCACCATAGTTGTCCACACCTCACACCATGTTTATTGAGGTAAAACATCAGTAGGAGATTCCCTTATCCGGTATAGCTACTGACCTTAGGGTTAGGGTGTGGCTTAAGGTAAGTCCATATATAGTAATACATTCATATTTATTTTGTTTGAGTAGGCAGTATGTAGCGGGCTGTGGAGTTGGCCAACTATGGCAATTCGATATTTTGAATTTTGCGCTTAAGGACGTTTGGTGTTCTTGTGGTTCACTGTGTATGTGTCGGCTTTTCAGGATTCGCGTAACTGAGGTTTCGGCATTCTAATATAGACCCAACCAAAACATCCAGTTTTTTTAATTTCTCTCATACCTACATGATCTTTCCATAATTGTCTAAGCATTTCTATACTTTCTTTAACCAAATATGTTTCATTTAATTTTTAACACCTTTACATATTTTTATATATATCACTTTTTTCTTGAATCTCTATCCAAATTGCCAAATGATCTGAATTCTGTTACTTTTATTCCTTCCTGTATAATTTCAGACTTTCAGAAATAATAAAGCAATCCACCTCTGTTCTTAAATTATTTATTCTTTATATATATATATATATATATATATATATATATATATATATATATATATATATATATACTTTTAATTATTTCTGACATTATTTTAACAACACCACCTCTTTTTCCCCCTTTTTCCTTAGGTCACAATTAAAATCCACCACTAATAACAGATCCATATTCACATTTACATAGTCTAGGATTTTTCTAAACATCGCCACTCTTTCTTTCTTCATCACATATGCATAAACTGCTATAATTCTATAAACCTGCTTTTTCCATATCACATCTACAACAGTTACCCTACCCAATATTAACAAGGAAAAATCCAAAATTCCTATTGAACTTTTAAATAATATTCCTGTACCTCAGCATGTGTCTTTTCCTATATTCCACATAATTTCACTCCCTCATAACTTTTCTCCTTATACTCTCTCATTTTCTGTTAAAATTCTTGTATCTTCTAGTATAATATCATTATCAAGTGTTACATACCATTGCAATAACCCTAGTCTTCTTTTTACATTCTTTATACTGTTCACATTTATTGCTAAGATTCTCAGCCCTTCTTTTATTAATTCTTACTTATGTTTCCCTTTTTATTACCACTTTCCTTTTTTTATTTTCTTTCATATGTAAAGCATTAAATTCCCTCTTTCTGTCTTTTACCCTCTTCCCAATAGAGGTTTTCCTTCCCTACACCACTCTCCAACAAATTTCTTCTTCATTACTTGTTTCTACCATTACTTCATACCCTTCTTTTTCTATTGTTCTATCTTTTACTTTTCCACTTTTTTCCTGGCTCATTATTATCTACCCTTGTCTGCTCTTCTTATTCTTTTCCTTGATCTGTTTCTGTTTATAACTCTTGCTCTATCTCTTGGTCAATATTTTGCTTTCTACCGACTTTCTCCTTATATTCTTCTGTATTTTCCATTCAATCCATCCATAAATTACCTGCTTTTTCACATTTAAAACATTTTAACTCACATATTTTTCCATCATGACCCATTTTACCACAAATATAATGTTTTCTTTGGTCACACTTGTTAATTAAATGATCACTCTTTTTACAAAAAAGGCTGTTTTTTTGTTTGTTTGTTTGTTTGTTTGTTTTTGTCCACAATATTTCACAGTGCCTTTGTTTCCATCTACATTTATCATACTTGGAATATACACTATTTTTTCATTTTCCATTTTAATACAACATTACACTCTCAACCCCACTTCATCAACTTCTATTATCATATTTGTTTATATTGTCCAAAACATCTTTGCATGCAGTCTTTAAATAATATTTTAGTGATTCTTTTTCTACCTCAGTTTAAAACTGAACATAAATTTTCAGTTTTTGTCTCCCTGTTAGATGCTTGTAAAACTTACAAATTCCGTGGATTACAGTTTTTCTTTAACTCATACCGTCCCCAAAATTTCTCCATATACTATCCTGATTCAAATATAATGTCACAAAAAAGTATTTTTATTAATATGACTAAATGTTCTTATCTCTTTTGGTGAAACACCCAACAGTGCAATTATGTTGTCCCAAATGTCATACTGGTCATGCCTGATGCCATTATGTCAGGATGGCTGGATAATGCCAAATTCTTTTCTTTAATAAGAACTTAATTTCCATACAAGATGAACTGTCAGACCTGCAAGGTTTATTGTTTAAAGTAGACAGTGCAATAATTTCTATACAACCAAAAAATGCTTAATACCATTCAGGAATCACATACAGGCATATGCAAATGCAAAGAAAGAGTTCATTACATTTTGTACTGACCTAGTATGATATAGAAAACAGCACATAATCCAAAGTTGTGAAGTATAAAATGTATACAGGGATCAAAATCAGACAGAACTTATGTCTTGTGAAATTCTGCCTTCACCCTGAATAAATGCTGGTGTACTCTTATTTCAGAACAAGAAAATGCATTTTCTGTTTTGTGTAGATTACTATTTTAGGTTTTCTGAAGTTGTTCAACTGAGAAATATGACAAGTCATACTGTATTATTTGCCCTTAAGTTTGTTTTTAAGACATGGAATACCCAGGGAAATAATTTCATCATTCAAAATGGTCACAGTTCATCAGTCAAGAATGTCATACAGTTGAAAAACAATGTAAGTTTAGACATGTAACCTCAAGTCTTGGATACCTTCAAATCAATGGACAGGTTGAATGTATGGTGCAAAGTGTAAAAAATCAGGTTAAGAAAAGTGAACATTTTCATTCCAATGAAAATGATTTATCTTGGAATGCTGCAATGCTTTATAGTCCTTGCATTGATCTCCAATAGTGCTGGGCAATAATAAATAAATAAACAAAAAATAAATAAAAGAACATCTCTTATTGAACTACTAAATAACTGCTAAAAGAAAGACAAAGTAAGCAACACATTTACTTTATTTAATTATTTATATATTTATTCATTTATTTATTTCAATTTTTGTTTACTAGGAAAGTGAACTGGTCCAGGGACCATTTTCAGACAATGTTTACATTTTTTGGAATTTAGTTATAATGTAATGCAAGGAATGCCATGATTACACTCAAATATAACAAAAAGACAAGCTAATTAAGCTCTACTCTAGCACAAGAACCAACATTAACAACACTTAGAAAGCTGTTTAACAATTGTTTAGCACGTTTTGAAGTGCTATTAATATCTGGTCTTGTGCTACGAAGCAACTAATTACAGTACCAACAAACAAATGACAGTGGCAGAAGTGGCATCAGATAAGCTGGTTATTGGTAACCTACCTATCCTCAGCTTTATCCCTTGTACCAGTTCAGCTCAGAATTTTTCCCAGTCCCTCATAAACTTGTTTGATTTTCTGTCAAATCAATCAGGATTACAGTCACTCAAAAATTCAATAAACAGAGTTTAATCCTTCTTATTGTTCAGAAACACATTGATACAAAACTTTACATTCTATTAACATTTTAATTTAATTAAATTAATACTTAAAAACTATCCCTGCTTTTAATCCTTTGTCCTGCTCATGAATACTAAATGAATATGTCTATTTGCCAGTGCTCACTTAGGGCTTGCATTTTCTTTTTCTGTAACATTTAGTATGTGGAGTAGATAAACCTTCATGCACCACAAAGAATTATAATCAAGTTTCCACTCATAACATATGCAGGGGCGGCCCGTGCTATTGGACTGCCAGACTGCAGCCCCCCCCAGCTGTAAAAAATTTAAAAAAAGAAAGAAAATAAAGATAAAAAAGAAAAAGAAAAAATCGCAGACTTTTGAGCATGCGCACTAGTCCAGACTGCTGCTGAGTCAGTCTAGAGCATGCACAGACTGTCTCAGCAGCAGTCCAGATTAGGAAACACTTAACAGACATCCCAGAAGTCTATGCAGTTGTAACTGCATAGACTACTGTCGCAGGAAATGGAGCCAACTCGGACTGCAACATCGGCAGGCAGACTGGAGTCTCATCAGGGAAATCTCGTGTGCTGGATGCACGCGAAGGGATCGTGAGGTTGCGCGCATGGATTTAATGGCGCAAAGGGATCGTGAGGTCGCGGGCATGGATTGAAGGGATCGCTCCAGGTAAGAGGTGTGTGTGTGTGTGTGTGTGTGTGTGTGTGTGTGTGTGTGTGTGTGTGTGTGTGTGTGTGTGTATCTGCTTGTCTGTATTACTACAATTACATTTCACAACTGTTGAATACATAAAGCCAAAGAAGCAAAGTATGCCAGTTTGATTTTGTACCAGCAGCACTCACAGAAGTGAAACATATTTTGAGGATACACTATAACAAGTTTCTAAGTTTATAAGATGGATATTTGAAATGTGTCCCTGTTTTTGGGACTGTATTCCCCCGTTATTGGCTTCATCCAGGTTTTTTGTGCCAAGGTTGAGAGCTATGGTGATAACTGAACTCACTGAATATGTTTGGGGGCTGTATTCCCACTTTACTGGCTTTGTCTGTGTTTTTGCTAAGAGGTTGAGAGCTATGGTGAGAACTGAATTCACTGAATATGTTTGGGGCTGTATTCCCCCATTATTGGCTTTGTTCAGGTGTTTTGTGCTAAGATGTTGACAGCTATGGTGAGAACTGAATTCACTGAATGTAGCCATTTAAGTTTCAGTCTTCCTCTTTCATAAAATAGATGATTGATTTGGCATAGTGGTATGCTCTGACTGTTTTGCACAGGGTCCTGGGTTCAATGCTTGGCAGTGAAATGTATGGTGGTAACACAGCATTTTATTCTAGCAACTTTCCAACATTATACAAGCAATGTTTAAAATGTGTCCCTGTTTTTTGGTCCCCCCCCCTAAATTTTGGCTTTTTCCAGATTTCTTGTGCTGCAAAGTTCAGAGTTACAGCTGAGTGTCAAGTAGATTTTACAAGAAGCTGAGAGCTGCAGGGGAACAAAAGTTTAGTGATGCTTATGCTGAGTCTGCTTACATTGTTAATAGCACAACAGGTAGTGTACTTGCGTTTGATGCAGAAGTCTCTGGGTTCTACTCCCACAGTAGGTAGATGCATTGCTGATACTGTACTGTATTGTAAAGTGGGTGGAAGCTGCAGTTCTTTTTGGTGAAGATACCTAGTAACTTTGAAGCTGTTATCAGTTTGCCATCCATTCCCTATTGTAATATTACTAGCTTATCATTTTTTAATGAAACACAGGCAATTTTTTCCTCAAGGGCAACAGACACCTTATTTGTAGATGAAACAATGACATATAAAGTTGTTTGCTAACAGCAACCTCTTCATTAGTTAGAGATTTCTTTAATGTGGAATTATTTAGATTACTTTTACTTCTTCAGAGATTGTGCATATTTACTGATACTGGTGGACTGTAGAAGTTTGAGTAGACTTTTATGATAGAAATGTTCTGAATTGGGCAGTTTTTTCGTTATTGGTGCATGCATTTTTTTTTCATTGTTTACTGGAAAAATGTTCTGAATTGGGCAGTTTTGTCATTATTGGTGCATGCATTTTGTTTCATTGTTTACTGGAAAAATGTTCAAAACAAATTTAAAACGCCCTCTACAGCTGGACTATATTGTACAAGGAATATAATTTAATAAAATCAGAAAGGTGTATCAAAGACCATGTGTATGTTTCATGTGCAAGGGGCCGATGATTTGAAAACAGCCCAAAGTTAATCTTTATCTGTCACTGGCAAAATGTATTTTCTTTGAATGTGGGTTTCAAAGAATGTGAGTTTCAAGGGCAGAGAAGTTTTAATTAATGTGAGTTTCAAGGGCAGAGAAGTTTTAATGCTAAGTCTGTTTCATTGTGAAATTGCATTGCTTTGTTTAGCAGATGGCTTAGTGTTTGTGCTGTAAAATGCAAAATAAAACTTTCAAATGAAGTCTAAATCATCGTAGAAGTAAAGCAGTATGCACATTAGTGTTTATGGTAAATGGGGAGAAATAGCCAAGTAATGGTTCATTGGAATAGCTGAAGGGGGGAGGCTCCATTCAACCATGATTTTGGGGGGGGGGAAGGGCGGCAAACTCAAAGACAGCCCCGGCTGAACTATACCTCTCAACTGTCCAGATTTTCATAGAATGAATAGATTTTTGATTCTTATTTTTGGTTTGTTCTTCATTAAATGTGTGGTTTTCTGGCAAATAATTTAAGAATTAAGTCACTAAATAATGTCAGACACTGAGTTTCAGACTTCATAACCTTCAGAAAAATGCATGCTAAAGCAAGACCTGTTATTCTATCAACTGTCTCAGTTTATACAAATTTTTTTGTACTGTTTATAAGTATATTTGGCCTTGTCCAGATTTCCTGCATTAACAGGTTGAGAGGTATGTGCAAATAAATTGCTTTAAAGAATTAGACATATCCAAACCTCTGAACTGTTCCCGATTTTGCTCAAAATGTTGCTCTTTCCCTAATAATCCCGCCACAAAATGGCAATTTTGGAAGAAAATGTGGAGGGTTTACAATTAAGAAATAACTAATAATCAGAGTTATAGATAACTTTTATTTCAGAAATGCATGCAGATTCTTTCATTTTGTCAGCTGCTCATGTTAGCAGTACTAATATTAAAAAATCGTCCTTTCTTTGACAGGTTCACAGCTGTATTGTGTGGCTATTTTATATTTTTGCATCACATTTTTGGTCCATTTTTCATAAAATTGTGGGGTTTTTTTGGCAAATTAGCAGCAAATCATTAAAGACTGAAGTTAGAAAATAATGACAGACATTTGTGTTTCAAATTTCATACCCTTCAGAAATTCATACTAATTCAATTCATACTACTCTATTACCTTTCTAAGTTTATAAGAGCAATATTTAAAATTGTCCTTATTTTTGGGCCTTGTCCCACTTCTATGTATGGCTTTGTCCGGATTTCTTGGTCTGAGGTTGAGAGGTATGACAAATGTGTCAGGGCCATCACAGACAGCCAGAGACATTTCAAATTGTGACATACATGTTGCACCCCACTGCCTCATGTAGTGTGACTCTGGATGTGTCCAAGCAAGGCAAGGAGCAGTTATGCAGTGTAAATGTGTAGAGTATCCCCCCATCCAAGGTAGACACAAGTACTACTTTTATTCTGTCCTTGATTTTGCAGAATGTTCTGGTTTGTCATATTTTTATACTGTTGATTTATGCTTATTCTTACTCAGAAAGTGCCTGTTGCTCTGTATTTAAGTAGCAATGCTTTAATGACCATCAGGTAAGCTTGTCTGAGACTGTAAGATGCAAATAAGCTTTAATAAGCATACTGTTAAAGAATTGCCAACAGTGAAAGCCTTTCTGTTGCCATGCAGAGAATACTTGCATAACTAGATAATGTATAAGCCTTGGGTATTGAAATGCATATGACAGTATTTGTAGTAAAGGACAGGATTACATTATTATTATAAGAAGCTCATTACATTTGTTGGAGACTTCCAGTCATCTTTGCAGGCTTTACCTGTAAAGTAAACAGAATGCCAGTCTATCATGTGTGGTCCATAACCTGTGCAGTAATCCTTTAAGCAACGTATCTTGAGCTTGTTTCTTGTTTGCTTTTCATTTTTTACTTTGATCGTGTTTTCCCCATGAAACAAGTAGATAGTTGCTGTCAGGCAGCAGGTCTTTTTTGGATAAGAAACATTTTTACAAGTAGAGGTATCACAGAGATTGCTACTTTCAGCATGTTACTTGGTACTTTTATAAAGCTGAATATAAATTATAATTAGAACTGCAGTGCAAGGAGAAGTGGTTTGAGCTGAGTGCTGCTTGTTTATTTTTTATACTTGACTTTGACTGGCATTCCAGTAATGTATTTAAAAAGTAATTTATTTTTTCATGCCTCACAGCCATTTTGTTTCCATCTAGATATTAAGTAAGCTACCACACAGCTAATGCATTGAAATATTCTTCTACACTTCACAATGTCTTGATTAGACTCTCATAATGAGGGTTTGGCACACAGGGCAGAGTGTTTAATTAAAGTTCCAGGTTTTGTGGTTTTGAGCATTGCTCCTCCCCTTTCTAGTTGACCACACCCTTTCCCATTGGCCCCACCCATTCAGCTGTCTCCTGCAACCCCCCTATGATTTGAACTCACCAGCCGCCACTGAACATATGTTATGTATTTTTTCATGGATCCAGTCTTGAGGTGAATTTCTTGGCATCCAAGTCTCAAACACATAATAATGTGGTTATGATTGGAAACCCAGTTATAATGAAATATGAAGGGATCAACATTGAATGAATGTTTTGAATATTTGGCTGGATTCATGAACTGCTATACTAAGTGCACCTATCATGTAAGTTGAACTGTGCACTTCTCACATGATAGGTGCTTATTTGATATTCATTAA
The DNA here is from genome assembly GCF_019279795.1 of Protopterus annectens. Classification (NCBI taxonomy): domain Eukaryota; kingdom Metazoa; phylum Chordata; order Ceratodontiformes; family Protopteridae; genus Protopterus; species Protopterus annectens. The sequence goes on along the minus strand of NC_056725.1, from coordinate 186,518,266 downwards.
ACTCAAGGGTAAACAGCAGAATATGCTAATGAAAATAAAAGTAGTCAAATTGCATGCTAATTAGTCAATTAAACATGGTGGAGCTATTCGGTAACCTATAAAGCAATATTGTACACTTAGTATAGCCATTTGCCACAAAATCCAAAATTCTTTGGATTACAGCCACAATTTCACTTAAAAAAATATTAGGACTTTTTGTTGTCGCCATCATTAACTTGTATAGGCAACAGGCTTTAAGTCAAGGTTCTGCTGCTGCTGCCAGTCCCTTACCAAGAAGAAGGGCATTTATACCCCATGTGGCTTATTAAGGACTGCATGACACAGAAATGGTAGAGGGATACCAGGTAGAAAGAGAAACAGCAGAAGAAATATGCAACCTCTTCCACCCTCACCTGAGGACCAATGTAAGTGTTGAACTTATTTGAAAAACAAAAAAGTAATAACTGCTTAGTCCCGTATGCAAGTAGTTGTATGCTCCTAAGATGAATCTCTCATATATACAATAATGTAAGTAATAGCACATGACTGACATCTGCAATATCCAGCTATGGACTTTGCCCAGTAATGTGCATCAAGCATTTCACTTTCCCACACATATATGCAACAGTAAGTAAATGAAAAATGTGCAAAGGGCAGGGCACAGTCATCATCACTGGCACAGGGAAGTGGGGGGAATACATGAGGGTAAGCCTAACACCAAAGAAGTGAGTGTAAGTTCTTGAATTGTATTGCATATTTGGAAGTTCTGCAGTATACACATTGGTGTTGTCCTCCTAGTCAGAACCAACATTAATAATTCTGTATGAACCCTATGATAAGATGTTGGGGATATTTGATGGTAGACAGGAACTCCTCAGTTTTAGTCACTGGTGGTTTGTTAGCAGCCCCTGTAAGCCATTAATTTCACATGCCCTTCATATTGCATACGTTATTGCATCACTGGCCCTTTGTCATATTTTCTGATATGTATGGCCATGGCCTCTTACACCATTTACATAGTTGACCATCTGCCCCAGATACAGTGATGGGAGTACTTGTCACATATGCCTCTTTCTAAGAAGAAGGAGTCGTATTGATAAAATGGCTAGATGATAACTTCATTCTCTACATCACCTTGTATGAGTTGAAACATAAAAGAAATGTGTAATGCACAATTATGACACAGGTGATTGTTAACAAAACAAACATGTATGTAAGAATGTATGTATCCATCACATAGAAAATAATTAAAAAATTAAAACTCCATATTAGTACACACAAGTAAATACAGAACTCCCCTTTCATAAAAAAATGAAGGAAATGATAAGCAAGTGTACAAGTTATGTAAGGACAACAGGTTTTAACTGTTTAGTGCATAACAGCATTAACAAAAGCAATATACACTTGTACATTACAAATGGCTAAAACTAATGGATGCACACTTATTTGAAAGACAGTCAATTATATATCACAGGCTTAACACATTTTGTGGTTTACTAAGGTGAAATCCCTGACTTTGCTACTAAGTGATATAACATTCTTCTACAATAACTGTTCAAATGGGCATAGAACATTTTCCATATCATGTTACATTCTTTACAAACAATTGTAATGGAAAAAATAACTGATATACATGTCTATGCCACCAGCAAGGGATAAACAATACAGATAGTAAAGCAATGGGTGTATTGTGAAATGCAATCCATCAGTAAGGTTGAAATACATTATTTTTAAAAAGAAAAAACAACATACCTTTACATCAGGTTAAATGTGAAACTAGAAACAAGTTTTGCCAGGAAATAGCAACATTGTATTCTATGGATCCAAACAGGCTCCTCTACTACAATGCAATTTCCTTGCCTACACAATTACCTTGATAAACTGCAGATTCAGATTTCTGAGCACTGTGAGTATGCAAATGAGATATGAACTCATTAGAAGTCATGAATTCCAAAATCTGCACTAAGTGAAGGGAATGTAAAGATGGTATAAGGACCTATGTGATTGCATGCACACCCCCTAGATCTGCAAAGAAGAGCACTGAGAAGTTTTACTTTCTTAGGGCTTGCAAGTGTGAATGATTATTCTGACTGCAGGAACATTCAGTGTTGCACAGTCTGTACTCTCTGATGTACACTTATAAAGACTATGTTGGGCTGAGTTTGGCATAATAGTTAAGGTCTTCACTTCATAGACACAGGATACAGGGTTTAATTCCAACCTTTGGGTTAATAGGTAGGTTTAAAAGGGCTCTTCAGGGCAAGCAGCCTAGTATTCACCTATGAAAAGAGACTTATCACTAAATTCTGGGATTACACTGACTGAGTTAGGAGAATAGTACTCATAACATTTTTTTGAATTGTTTATGACCATACTTTTTGCCTCTGAGTAACACTTCTGCAATTCTAAGGAAGTACTTTACTCATTAAAACACATATCAATAGCAATGCAAATGAGATAGCATTGTTGTTAGAAAATTATAGATAAGGGTATACTGCTCACAAAATAAAAAAAAGGAAACAGCTGCAGTGTTGCAAATATTTGTTTTATAGTCTGTGAGGAAATATCAGCTTAACTGTTGCTAAGATCACATTCATCCACAGATCTACTGGCAAATTGCAAAGGACAGATTTCAGAGCTTCTTTCTGCTGCAGTTTTAATGTGAGTTGATACAATCTCACATCTTCCAAATATATAATCTGCTTTTTTGCCTTCCTTTCATATGTATGTCTCTGTAGCAAATACTGATAGCAATCTCAATTGTGTGCTGTTAATTCACAGGTTTGATGGTTCAGATCCAGACAGGGTGCTGTTTACGTGAATGTACTGATGTTTAAGAAGCAAGTGTTCATACAGGAAGACAGAGTGGAAGTATCATCAGAAGTCTACATTTTAAATAAATGTTTTCATTACTTTATATAATTCTTTTCCTGCATCTTATGATCACCATTTGTCTTTGCGTATTCTTGACTGGCAGTGTTCACTAGCAGTGAGCAGCAGTTCATTTCCTAAGGTAAAAAGTGAAACTGAACAATTTAATTTGGGGTGCTGTCAGTAGCACAATAGATAATGGCACTGGTGCATTTGTGTCAGCACTCTGCACAGTACTCAGTGAAGAAATTTCAACTGTCAGCTAACTATGTCTGTAGCATATGGTGTAGGTGAAGTGATCTCGGGGAAAGAGGCCAGATAATACAGGATTCAAATCCAGTTTACAGATATCTTTTATGACTAGCTTCAGAATAAATATTGACACTCAATGTTGTATATGAAATAAACAGGCTAAGGTCTAAGATAAATGATATAAATCTTAACTGCAGTCCATGTGAATTGATGTTGTAAATGTGTTGTTATTGTAAACTCACATCTCATTATTAATAATATGTGTTATGGTTGTTGTGACAACAAAAAAGCAGTAACGTGTTATGTGGACATATATGTCTTATATATATATAACTTATCCATATCACACAAGTATTCTTCATGACAGTTATACAGTATATTGTAAACCTTGATGTCATGAGTAATTGTACTGTGGCAAGAATGACCCCCTGCCATTCTCTGTGTCCCCTTTCAGGACAATTCCTATTACATGAGATGTTGATGATGTGCAACCTAAGTGCTACTTGTGATGTTGTAAGGTCATTTCTTTTGTTATTGTTTAATGCCTTTTGCATTTATGCTTCACTTAGCAGTGTGCACACTTAGATTACATCCTAAGGAAAAAAGTGAACAATTTAAATTGGGCTGCCTTATGTAGCACAAACGAGCCTGGCACCAGTGTGTGGCCATCAGTACTCTGGATAGTAGTCAGTGAAAACAATGCACTTGTTAGGTAACTTTCTCTGTGGCACAAGCTGTAAGTAAAGTGAGTACAGAGAAAAAATACAAGTGATGCAGGGTCTGAAACTAGTTAACTGATAATTTTACAGAAGGTGGTATGAATACATATTTACACACATTTTGTTGGATCATTGTGCTATTATTTAAAACTCAACTAGTCTCACTATTGCTAACAATGTGAGAACTGTTGTCTGTCCACATTCACATTATTTGGCATTAACTACAATTCTGTTAATGTGTGCCAGCAATTACATTTCCGATATTGCAACAAGGAGATGTGAAAAGGATGAACATGTCACTGTAATGCAGTTATTGCTATGATCATTGCTAGGTAAACCCTTTGATTGAATTAATTATCCTTTCAGCTTTTTTCTCTGTTAAAATTCTTTCTTTTTAATGCCTTTTGCAGTGTGCAAACATGGTTCACTTCCTAAGGAAAAAGGTTGTTGTGTCTTTTGGCTTTTCCCAGTTAGGGGTCGCCACAGCGGAACTCCGGTCCGCTAATGATTGGCAGTAGATTTTTATGTGCCGAGTTGCCGGCCCTGACACACAACCTTCAATGAAGGTACACCCATTCATGCATGTCTCCACACAGAAGATGCTCTAGCTGAGAATTGAACAGGACAATGTCTTACTGTGAGGCGACAATGCTACCGCAGCACCACCACCACAGTATTTCCTAAGAAAAAAGGTGAACAATTTTATTTGGGCTACCTTCTCTACCACAAATGAGCCTGGTACCAGTGCATGGCCATCAGTACTCTGGATAGTACTGAGTGAAGAAAATGCACTTGTCAGCTAAGTTTCCCATGGCACATGGTTCAAGTGCACTGAGCTTAGAGAAAGAGCACAGCTGATGCAAAGTTTGACTCCAGTTTACAGATTAGGAATGTGGCAATACATGACATGAGTATCATGACTATGTTTATTGTAACAAATATATCATTAATGCTTGCTATAGAAGCCCAATATAATGTGTGTAAATTATGTTATGCATGACAATGATGATATTTAATGTAGAATGTACATGCATAGGTATGATGTGCACAATATGGTTGTTATAATTCTTATGAGTTATCACTTATCACTCTTATGTGTTTATGACAGTAGGTCTTATGAAATATGTATGTAACCTAAACCACCATATATTACTCAGGTTATACAAATCCATGCATCTGAAATTTATTTGCAAACAGAAGTACTTCCTTTTACATAGAAATGTAGTCCTCTGACTAAGTAAAGTCACAGACAGACATCTCTGAAGCATATCTCCAGTCCTTGTTATATTACTATTCCTCCAATTACCATGTTAAAAAGTAAGTTGTCCTGTAGCACTGACAGTTAATATGCAAAGTTTAACATTTTTTTCTCATTGGTTTGATTCCAAGGTGGTATTACTCAATCTTACCAGTGTGTGTAACTCCCAACAGGCCAATATGTCACAAGTCATATAATGTTTCCTCCAACCAACCATTATTATAACAAGCACTATAAATCATTTCATTGTTTAACCTTAGAACATGTGTCAATAGTTTGAGCACCACACATGGTGAAATCTATCTGCCATATTTCACACCTTCTGTGCTTTTTGATGTACTCCATGTCAATGTGTCTGCCAAGCAATTGCTTTCCTTTCAGTTGTGCAAATGCAGTTGGCAAGGCTGTGTGTCTTTGTGCACAAGCTGTTACATGTAAGATCTGAATTAGGCACTAATTCAGACACATAGTTCTAGCTTGACTGCTGCAGACATGGCTGGGAATGGTAGGGATGGTGCTCCATTTAGATCTCAAAGGTGGGGTGTTGAGGAGTGCAGGATTTTTGTGATACTTCTTGTGAAGAACTAATGCTGTAGGCTGCTGCAGGGTATTACACCAGGTCTCAGTATAAGGCTGATACTTGAAATAGCTTGGCCAAGACTATCACCAGAGCAACTGGCATCCCATGCATAGGGGATCAATGTTGTCACAATTACAGTGACATGAAGAAGCACAAGTAGGACACCCTCAGCTGACTGGAAGGATGAATTTAAGACTGCAAATACCCCTCAGTTGTAGAAGTATAGTGACCCTTCACCTGTCTGTGATATATCATTAATAGCCATCCAACACAGTTATTCATTATGATTTCATATATATATATATATATATATTTTTTCTTTTCTCTGCTGTACATCTACAGCAGGGATAGCAGAAAACTGCTAGGTACATCAGGAGAGACTAACTTGCCTCAGAGAGGCATGAGGTAAGTATGCATCAGGTCTGAATGCAAAGCAGAGAAGTATTTTCAGCCCAATACTCTATAGCATCTTCAGCAGGCATACCTTAACTTTTATATCAAGCATACATGCCTCCTCCAATAGCTGTCAATGACTGCATTAGGCAATGAACATGCCAGCTTAAATGTGTGTGGGTTCAATACCCAGAAACATAATTAGATTTGTTTTACAGGATAGTATTTATAAGATATTAACTGCAATATTGCATGACATTAACAATTCAGAATTTCCAAATGCAGTTATTAACTGTGAAAGCACATATCTGATATGGCATAGTCAAATATATGACTCTATTTGTCATATCATACCACTATGATTGACTGATTTTTATGACACATTAATGCCTTCCCTCATATCTGGATATGGCAAAGTTGTACATATTTATTTCTCATATTGGTTTATGTACTGAAATAAAAAGTAATGTGACATGCCATTGATCTAATTCTCTCTTTCTGGTCTCCCTCCACCCTATCTCTCTCTTTTTTCATGTGTGTGTGTGTGTGTGTGTGTGTGTGTATTTGTTTGATACATGGCTGCTGAAACCAAAGTGACCATCACCACAAGGAACCAGACCAACCACTGAAGTTCAGCCCTCCAGACATCCACAAGTGGCTGTGGTGGCATCACCACAGGCAGCACAGACACTAAGCACATCTGGGTCACAACCTGTCATTGTTGCCTCCACAACTCCTGCCCAACCTGCTCCACATGTGTCAGGTAGCTCTAACCTGGCTGCTAGTACAGTGATACTCTCCAGGAGCAGTAGTAGTGGAGGTGGCAGTTTTGTCACCCATCAGGAGCTGACAGGGCTGGTGGAGGGCATAATGGAGAGGGTCTTGATACTCAAATTGAAAGGGTTGAAAAAGTACTACATCGTATTGCAAAAAACGATGCCACATCCAGCAATGACCCAGGCAGTTGACAGAAGAGAGTAGTGACAGTTCTGAGGGTGAGGACTAGATTGTCAACTGTTCTCAAGCTGGATGTGAATGTGCCTCCAAGATCCCTTATCTGTCTCCAGTCATGATGTCCCCCAAACTTCTGTGTCCATTACCATCACTGACTGTCTTTATGTACCATATGTCTGTGCCTGATACCTAACCTACCCTCCCTACCTGACCCTCTCATTCCTTATCACCTTCCCCAACATTTCCTTCTCCAAAAAAAGGCACCTGTTCCACAAAAAAATATACCTCATACATACCCCACCACTTTGCCTATGTGTCAACTTGACACAATTGATGTTGTCCAGTTGGATATATAACACTATTCTGTTGTTGTCACCCATCCCTGGTGTGGTGACTCTGCAAAGTTATGAAAGTCTGTGTACAATTTTCCTTTTATGTTGTGAAGAACTGGACAGCTACGGTGCTTTCCCACCACCATCCTGAAAATTCCTTTTACCCTCTGTGTCCTAGCCTCTGCTTCCCTCTCCCATTTTCACCACTGTATTATCAAACCCTTTTTCACACATTTAATCCAGTCAAATATAGAATCACACACAACACACATGACCAAAGTTTGCCCATCGAAAACCATTCCGTTTTTGTCCTCATCATTTGTGTTGAGGTTGGCAACATACACCATTGCTAAGTGATGGTGAATGGTATTTAACTTCCTATGGCAAAAGCTGATGATTTTCATTTCAGCTGCACTAGCAACATTCACTTTGTATAAAAGGGCTTAAATCCACTGTGCTATAGGAATACAGAGTAAATGCAGAGTAAAGGCAGTACTTTAAAATAGTTACCCCTTCTAGCTCCCTATAGCAAACACTTTGTTGTACTGACCATGAAAAATTAATAATGAGAAAAACATAAGAGTAATATACCATAAAGATGGTCCTAAATGTACCATAAACAATATTGTTGCTATTTCTCTCTCCATGTCTCTCTCTCTCTCTCTCTCCCTCCCTCTGTCTGTTCAACCTTCTGCTTCAGTAATTTGTCACTGCCCCTTCCACTGTGTGATTTGAATTAAGTGAAGTAAGAGTTCCTTTGTGGTGTGATGAAATAATGCTCTGATCTAAAGACTTATTTTTACATACTTTCAAGGCTTCTAACCCAGGCATTAGTGAACTATTGACTGGCTTTAATACACTATTTTATGCATAGCTCTTGCCTACATAATGTTTTGAGCCACAGTATTCTGTTTCTGTCAGAATCTACTTTGTTCCTGCCTCCCTCTCTCCTGTTTATGTATCTTCCCCCTACTTTGTCATCAGTCTGTAATTTAGGGAAAATAGAAGTACACAGTTCATGGCAAAATCTTGTGAGTTTTTGCCTGCATTGCATTACACTGTTGCGCTTCATGGTACTGTGCTTAGTCTCACTGTCCTATGTACAGTCAAGCTCATCTTCTACTAAACAGGCTGAAGAGTTGAATGGAGACAATGCTTGATGTTCCAGTTGCAAAGATTGTTAGGAAGTATGTTTGCCACATATTCCTGCCATCATAACAATTTTTTACATCATAACACATAAAAGCTTAAAATAGCACATCTCTGTTCCACAATGGATCATATGTTATGTCACTGGCTGTAATGTACACCTTATGTAATGTTAAAATCATCATTACTGTGATGAAGCCTGGTGACTATTCTGCCTTGCTTCATTGACTGACCCATCAAATCAGTAAAATTAAGATTGTAAATTAATAGTTCCTGTGTGGTGTGTTGACATAATCCTCATCTATAAAATGCTTTTTGGCATAGTATCAAGGGTTCAGTTCCAGAAATATGTAAAAGTCATATGTAATGTTTTAATTATATTACTATTATGTGTTTAGTGTTGTGTACATATCTTAGTAACCCATCATTATCCTGCTTATGTCTCAGTCGTGGTCATACTTTCCAACCCCTGTTTTTTCCATGTTAGAAACACTTGATTGTACATAGCATGATAGATTACTTATCAGGAAAAGCATAACAGTAATTCACCACAAAGATGTTAAACAATGACCGAGAAAAATAACAGCATTCTTACAAATCTAGATTCACTTCATGTCTACATGTATTCCCACTTCTGTATCATCACTTTTTACTTTTTCATATTTATTAAGCTGGTGGGTATAATTACACATTAAGGGATTTTACAATTGTCGTGATGGCAATGAAGTATATATATTGCCCTTTGTTTCACTCTGTTGTCTTAGCTGAACTTTGTGAAGTAGGTGCTCCTATGTGACGTGGTTAGATAATAATGAAGTCTGTAGCTGTTTCTACTGCCTTCATGGTACAGTGGTAGAGCACTGGACTCTAATGAGCAGGTAAATGAGATTGAAGCCTGAGGGCCCAAACTATTTTTTCATTGGTTAAATTGTTTAATTCACTCAATGTTTTAACACAGCTCCACAGAGTTAGGTACCTGTTCTACTGTATTCATATGTGCTATCCAAGGAGTGTGTTGCATTGTGCTAACCATAAGTACAAATTTATACTGTATTTGGCATTTTTAAACTGTATTTTTGCTATATTGCTGATTTTTTTTTAAATGATTTTGCTGATTTGTTACACTTTTTGTCTGCTGTAGAATAGACTAAATTCAGACCTGCTGAATCTGGTTTCTTTTTGTTAAATTAAGCACTAAACCAGGCTATCTATTTTTGGAGAGAGCCCTCTGCACCCGTCTGGCAGGAGAGTGCAGTTAGGACTATCTGATTGAAGGCTGCTGGCATGGGGCACAGTTCTGAGCTTTTTTATTGGTTAAATTGTTTAATTCAGTTTGGTCACTGTTTTAGCACAGCTCCACAGAGTTAGGTGACCAGCCACTGCTCTGCTGTATTCATCTGTGCAATCCAAGGATCTGTTGCATTCTGCTAACCATAAGTACAATTGTATACTGTATTTTTTGCACTTTTAAATTGTATTTTGCTATATTGATGATTTTTTAAAAAAACTATTCTTGCTGATTTGTTGCACCTTTTGTCTGTCATATTTAGGAAGTGGCTGTATTGTCACTGTACATTGTGCAAGCATAATACAAGACAACTAACAATGATGCAATAAATGGTTACTATTTGCATGCAGTCATCATGGAATGAACGGTCTTGAATGCTTGCTTCAAAATTTAATGGTTTACAGTTGTGATTGTCATTGACACCCCATACTGAGGAACAGGTACATGTCTCTAACAGTATTGCAATGTACATAAACGGCAGTGTATAACTCTTAGCAGAGAATTATGTCATTAAATGGGATAAGCACAGTTATGTTATGTTGGCCTGTCCAGACTCATGTATTTGTCCCAAAACATGTGATGTGCAGTAGCTGATGTTCCAGTGACATTTTACTACTCACAAATGTGCATTTTCACAGTGCTAAAAGTCAGACTCCACCTGTGGCACTTGCAATTTATATTGTAGATATGTAAGAAGTTTAACTCTCACAATGGTGAACATATGTGTGTGTGTGTGTGTGTGTGTGTGTGTGTGTGTGTGTGTGTGTGTGTGTGTGTGTGTGTGTGTGTGTGTGTGTGTGTGTGTGTGTGTGTGTGTGTGTGTGTGTGTGTGTGTGTGTGTGTGGTTGTAGTGACAGGTAAGTAAAGCCTCAACAACAGCTGTGTCATGTCCACTTCCACTCAGCAGAAGAATTAAACTTTGGACACGGTTCCTCTCTGCAACGCAATGACAAGGTCATCCTGTCAAACGTGCACTCCCTCCCTCTAAGTGTCAGACTTTTCCTGTGTCACTTCCAGATAATACTGTCCTGCCTAAACTGTATAACTAGATAGGCAGGAGGTTTAATTCTCACAGTGATGAACTTGTGTGTGTGACAGGTAAGTGAAGTCTCAACAACAGTTGTGCTATGGTCATTTCCACTCAGGAGAATAATTTAACTTTGGACACAGCTTCTCCTGCACTTTATCCCACTTTTAACACAAAAATCCTCTGCAACACAATAATGAGGTCATCATGTCAAAAGGGCACTTTCTCCCTTTAAAAGCCAGACTTCTGCTGTGGTACTTGCAGCTAATTCTGTGTTCTACAGATTGTGTAACTAGATAGGTAGGAGGTCCATATCTCACAGGAGTAAACTTGTGTGGGGGGCTGCAATATCAGGTACATATAGATTCATGAAGAGAACATGCTGTATCAACTTTCAGTCATGGGAAGATTTTTAACATGGGATAGGATGCCCTCATCACCTTATTCCACTTTTGCCACAACAACTTCTGTGCATCACATTGATAAGATCAACCTTTTATAAGTGCAGTCTCCCACTATAAAAGTCAAACTTTTCTCTGGTACTTGCAGCTAATACTGTGTTCTCTAGATTGTATAACTAGATAGGTAGGAGGTTCAAATCTCACAGTGGTGAACATCCGCTTATCCCATTTTGCCAGAAACATCTTATCTGCATCACCCTGATACATCATGTCAAAAGTGCACTCTCTCCTCCTGTGGCACTTACAATTAATTCTGTGTTATATAGATTATTTAACTAGATACTTAGGCATTTCAAATACACCATTGGTTAACTAATGTGACTGTGTGCACTGACACATACAACTGTGTCTGTGGCAATACCCTTTATGTAAAGTTGCACTTAAGAGCTCTATCTTCGCTGGCAGTAAACTAACCTAAAAATGTGCATTATCATCTGGCAAAACCCCATTTTGGAAATACAATGGTTTATTTATTTATTTATTTATTTATTTAAATTTGTTGACCGTGAGTGTCCGACTGGACGTAGGTCCATTTTCAGCGGAGGCCCAGGGAGAAAAGCTCCACAGTTAAAATAAACAGACAGTAGTTACATTGGATTACGTAGTGATTAACAATTTAACATAGCAATTACAACATATTTACAGATGAAGAACATAGTACATCAGTAGACAACTAGAATCTTTATCTGAGAAGTACATAACAGACATTAACAAATGTTACAATGAGAAGTTCCTGCTGTATAATAAGTACTAGGCTTATGAGCATCTGAGCTTGCTATAATCAAGGTAGTTAGTGGAGAGGAAAGAAAGGTAGTAGTTGGATGGTGTGGATGATATTAGAGTGGGAGTTGCAAGGGCATAGCCAGCATGTTTTTAGGTGCCCTTTTAGTAAAGTTTTGAAGTGGGTGCATGATGGTACAGAGGTAATTGTGGGTGGGATTGAGTTCCATAATTTGGCTATGGTGCAAGAGAATAGTGCTTCACCAGCAGAGTTATTGGCTTTAGTGATCTGCAAGTGATTTTTGTTGTTGGATCTTAGTGGTCTGGTGGTGCGATAGGGTTGGAGTAGATTCTGGAGGGATGGGACATTTAGTGGATGGTTTACTAGTTTGTGTGCAAGTGAGAGTTGATACCACTGAAGGAGGTGAGGGAGCTCAAGCCAGCCCAGTTCAGCAAGTGAAAGACAGTGGTGACTACGGTAGGATGCCCCTGTGGCGAATTTGGCGATTTTGTTATAGCAGGTCTCTAGCTTGTTTAGATCACATTGTCTTAGGTTGGTATATATTGGAGAGGCATAAAGTAGGGTGGAGATAAGGTGGGAATTTGCTGTTGAAATCTTTGCTGCTTTGGTGAGAAACTTCTTATTTCTGTATAACGCACCTTGTTTTTTGTGGACTTTTTTTATGGTCATGGATATGTGAATGTCAAATTTTAGTTTATTGTCTATTTCCACTCCTAGCAATTTGGTGTGTTCAGTTGGGTATAAAGTGGTGTTGTCTTTTGATGTGATGTTAAAGTGAGAGTTGTTTTGAGTATGTTTGGTGGGTTGGAAGATGAGTAGTTTAGTTTTGTTTGGGTTGAGTATTAATTGGGCATCGGATAACCATGTTTCAACAGAGGAAAAGGCTTCCTGTGTGACTTTTTGCAGTTTTGGTAGGGACTGGGCTGAGCAGATGATGATTGAGTCATCTGCGTATTGTATGAGTGTGCCATGTTTGGTGGCAGAGGCTAGATTATTGGTGTAAACAGAGAAGAGTAGGGGTCCAAGGATGGATCCTTGGGGAACCCCTATGGATACAGGTAGTTGGGGAGATATGTCATTATGCCATACAATGGATTGTTGGTGGTCAGACAGGTAACTCTGAAACCAGTTGGTGACTGATTGTGAGAAGGATAGGTTATTGAGGACAGAGATAAGTTGTTTGTGTGGGACCATGTCAAACGCTTTAGATAGGTCTAGGAAAGTAGCAGAGGAGAGATAGCCATTGTTTTTATGCTGAAGGATAGTGTTAGTAAAGGAAAATAAGGCAGTGGTGGTACTATGGTTTGGTCGGAAACCATGCTGAGTACTGGAAATGAGGTTGTTAGTAAGGAGGTAGTCTGAGACCTGAAAGTGTATGCATCTTTCTAGTATTTTGGAGAGTGGAGAGAGAATAGCTATGGGGCAGTAATTGGTTAGTTCTGCGGAGGGTCCACCTTTGTGGAGGGGAATTATATGTGATACTTTCAACAGTGTGGGAACATAACTTTTTGACAGAGATCGGTTAATCAAGATGGATACTGGGTAGGCCAGAACATCAGCTGCGATTTGTAGGTATTCACTTGGGTGGTTGTCTGCTGCTAATTTGGTGGGTAAGTTAAGTTAAGAGTTTTTTTTATGTTGGAGGTAGTACAGGAGAAAAAGAGAAGGCAGTGGGTAGATTACTAGTTGAAGGTGTGGGCTGGAGGGGAGGGGGGTTGTGTTGTTTAGCTAGTGATAGTATGGTTTGGGTGAAGTGTGTGTTGAATGAGGTAGCAATATTTTCTGAGGAGTGAGGGATGTTAGGAGGAGGGGTACTGACTTTACCTGGGTAGAGGATGGAGTTTATGGAGGACCAGAATTGTTTGGGGCTGTGTTGTGAGGAGTCTAGGGCAGACTGGTAGTATTGGAATTTGTCCTGCTTTATTAGCTTTTTGACTCTAATGCATAGTTCTAGGAATTTCTGTCTAGTTGAGGGGGTTTTGGTTTTGCGCCAGTGCTCCCAGGCTTTATCCCTGTTTTTAATTTCTGACTTAGTGGTTTTCTGTAGCCATGGGGAGGGTTGTGCTTTGGTTCTGGAAAATCTTATGGGGGCATGGTAATTAAGGATGTTCAGGAAGGCAGTATTAAAAAAATTCAACTGCGTCATCTAGACTGAGGTACTTTAGAGGATGCCAGTTACATTCTTTGAGGGATGAGATGAATGTGAGTGGGTTAAAGTTTAGTTTTCATACGTATTTGATGGTGGATGACAGGTTTAGCTTGGTATAGGTATTTTTTGAGTAGGAATGTTGGGGAGTGATCACTGAGGCTATCTGATAAGCAGCCTGTTATATATGACTGGGGGCTCTTACTGACTAGTATCCAATCCAGGGTAGTGTGCTTGCTGGAGTTTTTATTTATCCTGGTTGGTGACTGGACTAGTTGGGTGAAGCCATGATGGTGTACATGATGGGTTGGATTGTTGCCAGAACAGGATTGCCAGTCAATATTGAAATCACCTAAAATGATAGTTTCTTGGGGGAGATGGTGGGTAGGCCAGCTGAGGAGGTTTTCTAGTGGAGGGATGTTTTGGCCATGTGGGAAGTAGCATCCAATTATGTTGATGGTTTTGTTTTGGTTAATTTTGTGGTTGATATATATTTCTTCATTGCCTATTTGTGGAGCTGATTATTTTAAGATCTGGATGTTTAGATGCTGTTTAAATATTATAGTTGCACCACCTCCTTTTTTGTTTAGCCGGTCTACTGTTAGTATGCTGTAACCTGTAGGGAGTATTTGCTCACTGGTAATGTGAGGTTTTAGCCAGGTTTCTGTCAGGATGACTATATCTGGGGAATACAAGTCTATGGTGGCATGGAGTTCATGGACTTTGTTGGATATACTTCTAATATTTAGGCTTAGTAGAAGGAAGTCACTTGGCTTTCTATTGGCTGTAATATGGGAGAATTTGTGGTTTCTAGTCTGATTATGAGGATTGGGGTTGGAGATGGTAGGGTCAGGGTTGGGGTGGATGTCTCCACTTAGGGCTAGTTTTGATATGCATGAGATTATTAGTTTTCTCAGTTTTTAAATGTGTTTGTTTATAAGGGAAACTTTATGATTGTACTCTGTGGGTAATAGGTATGGTGGGAGGGTTACTATGTTAAGTTGTAGGGATGCTTTATGTTTGAGTAATATATAGGGATAGTTCTTGAGCTGGTAGGGGGGAGCTGAGTGTGGGTGAGACATGAGTGGTGGTGTGAGTAGTAGTACAGTGGTAGTGGTTGAGTGGGGGAATGATGGAGCTCTGGTAGGATGTAAGATATGCAAGGAGAGCGCATGCAGTGATCATAGGTAAGGTATGCTTGTACATGTTAGATGAGGAGGTGTGATAGTAGTGGGAAGATGGAGGAGGTAGTGTTGGGTTAGCACTGTGGTTGGCTATTGGAAAGATGGGAGGGGTTTGAGTGCAATAAAGGTGGGACCACTGGGGGCATGAGGGAATAGGGGGCAGGGTGGGGAGCGAAGCGGGTAGACACCCTGTTAGTTGCTCATATGAGGGGGCTGGAAACAATCAGTTAACAGAGTTAACTGATAAATGAACATATGATAGTGACAAGGGTGGTTGTAGTTTTAAAAATGGTGCCTGCCGCAGGTAATATTTATTAACTTTGGGATTGTCTTAAGGTAATAAACAGGGAAGGAGGAGGGGAGAACAAGGGTGTGAGCAGGCAGTTCTTTGTACTGCTGCTAATGAGCCAAAGCAAAGACAAGTATGTGTTAAGAAACAATCACAACTGACCAAGGACTGCTCTGAAACTGTAAGTCATTTCTTAATTTCTCAGGTGGAAAAACAGGATAACCTTGTATCAGTAGGTTACTGTGGTCACAGTTTAAAGTAACAAACACACAGCATTGATCAGTTATGGATACTATTTGCTAACAGAAGGGAGTAAGAGAAAGTGGAAGATGTCTGTGTGTGTGTGTGTGTGTGTGTGTGTGTGTGTGTGTGTGTGTGTGTGTGTGTGTGTGTGTGTGTGTGTGTGTGTGTGGTGGGGCTGCTTAAAAGCCAAAGCAGAGTGCTCTCCAGGGGAAAATGAATATTGGCTCAAACAGGTAGACACATACTCAAAGTTAACTTTAGCTGTTTGCAGACAGTTCAGACCTGGACTGCGCTTTTCTTACAAGAATGATAAAGGTGGTACCGCAGTTGAATACTTAAGAGTGGTGTTAGGTCTAGAAAAGAAGAGTACAGAGAGGAGTAAGCACTTTTGAGATGGTAAATATATACTCTATACCACAAAAAAGGACTCCGCAGCAAACCTCGAAGAATTTATTCCACTTGAAATTCAATGAGTTCACAAGTACAAAATGCACAATTGCTTGTCTCTAGCGCCTCAGCAAAATCGCCTTTACAGAGTAAAAGATTCCTGACACTACTTTCACATCTCTTTTTATAGTATACTTAAGAACACTCCCTAGTCTAATTCAATTAATTATTCAATTAAGAAAACTACTAAAAATTAAAAACACAGAACTATAAAAAACTGTTATCTTTTTACTAAAACTGTGACTGCTACAGCAAACTTTTCCATGAACAATCATAGTTTAGTCCATTTGGTTTAAGTGTATTAAATTTTAATATGAGATATAGTTCTTTTTTTCTTAATAACTGTTTTATATATTTTTCATTTAAATACTTTTTATTTTCTATACTATCCAACACTGAGACTTTTAAGCCCTCCTTTTTACCTTCATGATGACTATGAAAATGAGCAGCCAAAGGACTAGTTTCCTTACTATTTGTAATATCCCTGACATGCTCTTTAATTCTACAAGCTAATGTTCTCTTGGTTTCTCCCACATAAAACTTCTTACATGGACATTCAATTCCATAAACAACTGCTGCTGAATTACAGTTATATGTTCCCCTTATAGTAAAAGGAATACCATTAATTTTCTCAAATTGTTGTACAATAAACCTACAAATGGTACATTTACCACATCTTTTAGTTCCCTGATGTTTAACTTGTGTATACATTGGCATATTTAACATTTTAAATCGACTGTGTACCAAAAAATCCTGGATGCTTCTACCCCTTTTATATGAAAAACTAATATGCTTTCCAGATAGAAAATCCACTTCCCTTTTAAGCAAATTCCAACTATATGTCACATGTTCTTTAACGTAATCTGTTAATACAGAGAAAGTAGACACAAAATACACAACATCTTTAAACTCACTGGATATATTCCCTATTCCCACTTTTGTATTTTTAACTTGATTTTTGACCCTTTTCAAGCTTTCCTTCAGGTTATGTTCTTGATAACCTCTTACTTTAAATTTATTGTAACTTTGTATATATTCCTCTTCTTTAATAATAGAGTTACTACACAATCTATTGACCCTATTAAATTCTGTATATGGAATTGCCTTAATAGTATATGCTGGATGATGACTAGTGCCATGCAACACTGAACCAGCTCCTTGGAATTTTCTATGTATCTGATATTGCAATAGTTTTTCATTATATCCTGCTAATGAAACATCTAAATATTGCACTATCTGCCCATTTTGCAATCCATCAAATTTGATACCCATTGTATTTAAAAAACCAATTTCTGTCTAGTTGAGGGGGTTTTGGTTTCGCGCCACTGTTCCCAGGCTTTATCCCTGTTTTTCATTTCTGACTTAGTGGTTTTCTGTAGCCATGGGGAGGGTTGTGCTTTGGTTCTGGAAAATCTTATGAGGGCATGATAATTAAGGATGTTCAGGAAGGCAGTATTAAAAAATTCAACTGCGTCATCTAGACTGAGTTACTTTAGAGGATGCCAGTTACATTCTTTGAGGGATGAGATGAATGTGAGTGGGTTAAAGTTTAGTTTTACATTTGTGGTAGATGACAGGTTTAGCTTGGTATAGGTATTTTTTAAGTAGGAATGTTGGGGAGTGATCACTGAGGCTATCTGATAAGCAGCCTGTTATATATGACTGGGGGCTCTTACTGACTAGTATCCAATCTGGGGTAGTGTGCTTGCTGGAGTTTTTATTTATCCTGGTTGGCGACTGGACTAGTTGGGTGAAGCCATGAAGGCGTACATGATGGGTTGGATTGTTGCCAGAACAGAATTGCCAGTCAATATTGAAATCACCTAAAATGATAGTCTCTTGGGGGAGATGGTGGGTAGACCAGCTGAGGAGGTTTTCTAGTGGAAGGATGTTTTGGCCAGGTGGGAAGTAGCATCCAATTATGTTGATGGTTTTATTTTGGTTTATTTTGAGGTTGGTATATATTATTTCTTCATTGCCTATTTGTGGAGCTGATGATTTTAAGATCTGGATGTTTGGATGCTGTTTAAATATTATAGCTACACCACCTCCTTTTTTGTTTAGCCTGTCTACTCTTAGTATGCTGTAACCTGTAGGGAGTATTTGCTCACTGGTAATGTGAGGTTTTAGCCAGGTTTCTGTCAGGATTACTATATCTGGGGAGTACAAGTCTATGATGGCATGGAGTTCATGGACTTTGTTGGATATACTTCTAATATTTAGGCTTAGTAGAAGGAAGTCACTTGGCTTTCTATTGGCTGTAATATGGGAGAAGTTGCGGTTTCTAGTCTGATTATGAGGATTGGGGTTGGAGATGGTAGGGCCAGGATTGGGGTGGATGTCTCCACTTAGGGCTAGTTTTGATATGCATGAGATTATTAATTTTCTCAGTTTTTGAATGTGTTTGTTTATAAGGGAAACTTTATGATTGTGCTCTGTGGGTAATAGGTATGGTGGGAGGGTTACTATGTTAAGTTGTAGGGATGCTTTATGTTTGAGTAATATAGTTGGTAGAATATGTGGGGGTGCATAGGGATGGTTCTTGAGCTGGTGGGAGGCGAGCTGAGTGTGGGTGAGACATGAGTGGTGGTGTGAGTAGTAGTACAGTGGTAGTGGTTGAGTGGGGGAATGATGGAGCTTTGGTAGGATGTAAGATATGCAAGGAGAGTGCATGCAGTGAGCATAGGTAAGGTATGCTTGTACATGTTAGTTGAGGAGGTGTGATAGCAGTGGGAAGATGGAGGAGGTAGTGTTGCGTTAGCGCTGTGGTTGGCTATTGGAAAGATGGGAGGGGTTTGAGTGCAATAAAGGTGGGACCACTGGGGGTGGGAGGGAATAGGAGGCAGGGTGGGTTGCGAAGCGGGTAGACACCCTGTTAGTTGCTCGTATGAGGGGGCTGGAAACAATCAGTTAACAGAGTTAACTGATAAATGAACATATGATAGTGACAAGGGTCATTGTAGTTTTAAAAATGGTGCCTGCCACAGGTAATATTTATTAACTTTGGGATTGTCTTAAGGTAATAAACAGGGAAGAAGAGGG
The DNA here is from genome assembly GCF_019279795.1 of Protopterus annectens. Classification (NCBI taxonomy): domain Eukaryota; kingdom Metazoa; phylum Chordata; order Ceratodontiformes; family Protopteridae; genus Protopterus; species Protopterus annectens. Next base: position 186,498,910 of record NC_056725.1, on the reverse strand, counting down.
GAGAACAAGGGTGTGAGCAGGCAGTTCTTTGTACTGCTGCTAATGAGCCAAAGCAAAGACAAGTATGTGTTAAGAAACAATCACAACTGACCAAGGACTGCTCTGAAACTGTAAGTCATTTCTTAATTTCTCAGGTGGAAAAACAGGATAACCTTGTATCAGTAGACTACTGTGGTCACAGTTTAAAGTAACAAACACACAGTATTGATCAGTTATGGATACTATTTGCTAACAGAAGGGAATAAGAGAAAGTGGAAGATGTGTGTGTGTGTGTGTGTGTGTGTGTGTGTGTGTGTGTGTGTGTGTGTGTGGTGGGGGGGCTGCTTACAAGCCAAAGCAGAGTGCTCTCCAGGGGAAAATGAATATTGGCTCAAACAGGTAGACACATACTCAAAGTTAACTGTAGCTGTTTGCAGACAGTTCAGACACGGACAGCGCTTTTCTTATAAGAATATTAAAGGTGGTACCGCAGTTGAATACTTAAGAGTGGTGTTAGGTCTAGAAAAGAAGAGTACAGAGAGGAGTAAGCACTTTTGAGATGGTAAATATATATTATAAAGATTACAAAAAACACACTGAGCAAATAGCTACTGCATGCAGGACAATGTCTTGAACCAACTACTTAGTATATGCAGATACTGAGTCAAATGGAAGAACATTAGGAAAAAACCTCAGACAGTTATGCAGTCACAGATAAAAATATAGCGAGCAGCAATCTGTCATGGTTCTCTAATGTGATTCTATCCACCAGTAACAGCACAATTATATATAAATAATTAGACACCAGTATGAGCTGTCTACACACAACACAATTACATGAATAACATTAGTGAACAAGGTGCAGCTATGCAAATAGACCATACATACTATTATACTAAAAACAACTTGGTGCAGACAAATGCTAGCATGCCATAGTAACTTCCAATAATAAAGCATAAATCGTATTAAATGTCTAACACAATTCAACATAAACATATACAGTTGTAAAATGTCTAATACAATTCAACATAAATAGGCATTTACAGTTGTAAAACACTTACTGGAGGGACACTGAGCTCCTCATGGGACCTGTAGCAGAGTGGATTGTAATTTTAAAAATGGTGCCTGCCACAGGTAATATTTATTAACTTTGGGATTGTCTTAAGGTAATAAACAGGGAAGGGGGAAGGGAGAACAAGGGTGTGAGCAGGTAGTTCTTTGTACTGCTGCTAATGAGCCAAAGCAAAGACAAGTATGTGTTAAGAAACAATCACAACTGACCAAGGACTACTCTGAAACTGTAAGTCATTTCTTAATTTCTCAGGTAGAAAAACAAGATAACCTTGTATCAGTAGGCTGCTGTGGTCACAGTTTAAAGTAACAAACACACAGTATTGATCAGTTATGGATACTATTTGCTAACAGAAGGGAATAAGAGAAAGTAGAAGATGTGTGTGTGTGTGTGTGTGTGTGTGTGTGTGTGTGTGTGTGTGTGTGTGTGTGTGTGTGTGTGTGTGTGGCGGGGGGGCTGCTTACAAGCCAAAGCAGAGTGCTCTCCAGGGGAAAATGAATATTGGCTCAAACAGTTAGACACATACTCAAAGTTAACTGTAGCTGTCTGCAGACAGTTCAGACCTGGACTGCGCTTTTCTTACAAGAATGATAAAGGTGGTACCACAGCTGAATACTTAAGAGTGGTGTTAGGTTCATAGTTAACTGTAGCTGCTTGCAGACAGTTCAGACCAGGACTGCGTTTTTCTTACAAGAATGATAAAGAATGATAAAATGGTTATATCATGCTATCAAAAATTAACTACATCACAGCTGAAGTGTGAATTATCCTGCACGACTGACTGTTGAGATTGTGCTGTTTAGACTGTGTTACTAAAGAGGAGGAGATCTGAATGCAGTGATGATTGAGTAATGTGAGTGTGTGTCTCTGTCATGCTGTGTAGCGAAGGCTTCTAATGCATGTAGTATGTGTAGCTGTTCTACGAATGTTGTGGTGTGAGTGCTCCTGTGCCACATGCATTAAGTAATGACGTGTATAGTATATCTACACAGATAGAGTGTGGTTCAATTCTGGGACAATGTTGTACAAAACAGCAGGAATAGCTTCCTTGGCCAAGAAACATTGATATTTTACTGCTCACAGTTGTGTGTGCATTAATATAATTATCTCATTGTCATCATTTTGACAAAATCATACCATACAAATTATCCTCACATGTCCTTTATTACTGCACACATTCATTTATTTTATTTGTGACAAGCTCCATTGCTATGTCTTGTGGCAGATGCAGTCAATACACAGCTCTGTAGAGTATGTAGTATAATAGGCAGGGGTTTGAATCTGGTGACATGTATTTATGGTACAGTCAGAGGGCAGTAGTTTTAAGGAATCACCCTCCAAGGTAAGGGATCCATATCCATTACAATAGGGAAGTGCTAAAAGCCCTTCATGTGTGTTCATCAAGACACATACAATATATTTACTTTTGTAGCATCACAGGTTGATATGCATCTTTCTGGTACCTGTCCTGGCATGTTTTCAAGTCTGTTAAGATGCAAATGATGAAAATGTTGGGTATGTCATTGATTGTTCACAGGCATTGCTTATTTCTAAATAAGAATACACTGTATTGTATGTCTTCCTACAAACATGCATGTATTACTAAATTGTTTTCTTCACACTCTTTAGCTTTATAGAACATGGTGACTTACATAACATTTCTTGCTGTATGACATTATGCAAGATCATCATCAAGTGTTATTGGGCCTGTGTGTTAGGACACGTTCTTGTATGTATCTGCTATTTCCAAGCTGTTATGGCAGTGTTCGCTGTAATTTCTTGTAAGCTGCCCAGTATGAAACAAGGTGCTATGCAGAAAAAGCAGAACCACAACCAAAACCACAGGATCGTATGAAAGAAATATGTATTTTAATCCATTAAAATCACTCCACAATTGCACAATATTCCACAATAAGTGCTTTCGTCCTAATTCAGGAACTTCCTAAGACAAATTAAACACAACAACTTTACTTCTATTTAAACCAAAAACATTATCATAGTTAATTAAACACAGCCCTCAGCTCAACCTATCAGAATACATAACACTTTTCCCATTCATAAAATCATAAAACACCCAACTTTAAAGACATATCACACAAATAACTAGTAAAACTTAGAAAACTAGTGAATAGTCCACTAAATATAAGTAAAATAAAAAAATGAAATTTTATAAAAAAAAAATTTTATAAAAAAGCTGCCCAGTATAATCACGTAATAGATGGATTTCAGTTACAACGGTGACATTGAGCTACTTCAATGTCATAAGATTTATGATGTCATCACTCATGTATTTTGAGCATTATGGTATTACTGTTTGGGATGTACATGAATATAAGACACATGCTTGTCTAATACATGTTTAAACATAATTAACCCTATCTACGGTTGCCAAATGACAACAGATGGTAAAACATGGCTCTTTCTGATGTGCATGACACAACAGCCATAGGGCTCATTTTTCTTGTTTATATATGATGAAGCAAAGAACATAGCACTGCTGTCAGGTCTCACACATACATTCCCTGTATACACATGTGGAATCCATTAACTGCAGTCTATTGTGAATAGTCCCTAATGTATTCACTGTCCTTGCTGTTATCTCAGCTTGGTATGTTATCAACATTTTTATCACATTTACTCCACTTTTTTGAATTGTGCATTGTGTCCCTCTCACATTCCTCTTACATCCATTGTTAGCATGTCCATTTTAAGTTATGTACATGGGTAAAGAACTGAGAACAGGATTAATTATTATTAAATCAGTATGGAAGTATTTTTGTTTAAAATTTTTTTTGTGACATAATCACATTTGACTGCATTAACTGAGTACAGTTTCTGTGTTTATCCTCCCCTTTAAGTCATTATGTCTGCACAATTAACGTAGCATTTTGTTTACGTTCTCTCCATTTAACATCCCCTCCATCTTACTTCTTGTAATCAGCTTGCCCTTACTTCATATAAACTGTCCGCATGTTGTCACATAATTGGTTTGCTTACAGGCAAGCAGTTGTGTTTACATTGTGTGCTTGAGCTTCCCTGCACTGATTCATGGGCACCGACTGCTCGCCATGAAACAGTGCTTGTAAATGTGTAAGTGTGATAAGCAGAATGCATATTCAATGAGTGCTGCTGCTCATTGTGTTAATGTGCTGTAATCGTGTAGGCATTACGTGAAGCCTACATGATTATCAGTGAATCCCTAGGATTAGGATATCCACTCGGACAGGTAGTTCTTTGCTGTACAACCTATTGTTTTTTGTCTTTTGAGGTAGTGAGTTCCATTCTGCTGGAGTAATTTCCCTGTTTTGTGCACCAACATAGTAGTTATAGTGTGGACTGGACAGAATGGTAATATCAAGTTTGGTAGCTCTTTGACAGATCTCTGAGAAATTTACCACTGTTGAAAAGAGAGGACAAAGTGGGTATATAAGTGCAGAATTAAGCGGTGGGACATAAAACTGTGATAGAAAGTATGGTGCTCATTAAAACAGACATTCCTAGATCATACTCCATAAGTGCAAAGACAACAGAATCTGTAAAAGAAACAGGAAGCATCAAACAAGATGATATCATTCATTCAGGCAATTGCAACATGCCACAGAAAGAAGTAGTACAATTTCTGTAATGCAGGGGGAAGACCTTATCACAGCTCATGGAAGAATACTAGTCCCATGATGATTTGCTGGCAAAGACTTAGTTAATGAGTTGATGCTGATGCCTTCTGAGTCTGACAAGCACAGCCAGATCCAGTACTAGGCATCCAAGGCAGTCACCTAGGGCCTAATAGCTGGGAGGGGCCCCTGTTGCCGAGGGACTGCCACATTTACTTTTTTAATTATGAAAACAAATTATGTGTTTTTTTGTTTTTAAGAGCATTCTCCTTTAAAAACAAAGAATGCCTTCTATGTCCGTTTGCACAAACCTGTTGCATCTGTTTATGTGTCACCACGCAGACCTCATGTTCTTCCTTTCTACATGGATGGAATTTAAATAAATGAAGACATTTTGTTGTGGTGCTATCTCAGAATGAATGTAAACTCACTCCCCATGACTGGACAGATTCAGATTCTTCTATGGCAAGTGAGGTAAGTGTGTGTGTGTGTGTGTGTGTGTGTGTGTGTGTGTGTGTGTGTGTGTGTGTGTGTGTGTGTGTGTGTGTCTGTGTGTGTGTGTGTGTGTGTGTGTCTGTAATGCTCCATTACAGATAGCAGGTGGTTAGTTAATTTCCTCAGGCTCAAACCCTGTACTTTAGTTACAGGAAACAAGAGCCTGAATCATCTACCTCAACCACCAAGCTATTAAAAAATTGAGTTTTAAGGAGTTGAATTTCAGATGAATTTTCGAGGAGTTGAGTATTAGGTGCATTTTTTCAAGGAACTGTGAGCTTCAAGGGAAGATAAGTTTACTGCTGTTCATGCTAAGTCTGTTTACAATGTGCAACTGTTGTTTAGCAAATGGTAACACTATTGTGCTAAGACAATTTAGAAACATTGTTAGCAGCACAACAGGTAGCATATTTACTTTTGAGGTAGAAGGCTGTGGGTTCTACTCCCACAGCATGTAGATGGACTGCTGATACTAATTTTGTATTTTAAAGGGGGTGGGATGCTGCAGTCCTGAGTATGTATTCCTTTGGATGAGATGCATAGTAACTATGAACCTGTTGTCAGTTTGCCATCCATTCACTATTGCAATATTATCAGCTTACCATTTTGTAATGTAACATAGGCAATTTATTCAAGGGCAGCAGGCACTGAATTTGTAGATGAAACACTGAAATATAAAGTTGTTTGCTAGCAGCAGACTCTTCATTAGTTACAGATCTGTTTAATGTGGAATTATTTAGATGACATTTACTTCTGCAGAGATTGTACATATTGACTGATACTGGTGGATCATAATGACAGAAGTTTGAGCAGACTTTTATTGTTGAAATCTTCTGAATTGGGCAGTTTTGTCATTACTGGCTCATACATTTTGTTTCATTGCTTACTAGAAAAAATGTTCAAAACTAATAATTTGCAATATGCTCTAACAAGTGGTGCTGTATTATACAAGGAATATAATTTAATACAATCAGGAAGGTGAATCAAAGAACACATGCATGTATACATGGTCCTAAGAATGTGTGCAAGGGGCCTATGATTTGAAAACAGCCCAAATATAAACTTTATCCACCACTGGCCAGCTGCATTCTCTTTGCATGTGGGTTTCAATGCTCTTTCAATTAATGTGAGTTTCAAGATAGAGAAGTTTTAATGCTGTCTGTTTTCACTATGAGACTGTTTTGCTTTGTTTAGCAAATGCCTATCAGTGTTTGTGCTATACAATTTGAAATAAAAGTTTTAAATTAAATCCAAATAATCACTGTAGAAATAAAGCAGAAAACAGTATGCACACTGAGACGTTTGAACAGTGTTTATGGTAACTAGGGAGAAATAGCCAGGTAATGGGACACTGGAATGGCTAGGGGCCCATTTGACCAAGAACTGATTCTGCTGACAGGGACAAAGAGCAGACAGATAAATGGAATTTTCCTGAACATTTAGTTAATTCAAAGTCAGTAATACTGATTATAGGAAGATTTGTGATCCAAACATCAGTAATATTAGTGGAACTGATAGTACTCTGAATCAGTAGAAACTCAGATGGGCTCTGTAAATCTTCTCCTCCTCATCTGTAGCTTTCTTGTCTTCAGAGCAGCCTAGAGCTGATGTGTACTAAACTGAGCCAATACCTGGGTATTTAAAATCTGTAACACTTCTCCCCTACAGCCTACATTCCTGAAGAAAAGAGACGCACTCCAGTCCTTCTCTAGTACCTAAGCGCAGAGGCCTGTCATGTGGGAGACTCTACTCTCACACAAAGCTGAACTGCCTTCAGTTATTAATATATGTGAAAGTTACAATTTCTTTACTTTCTTTTCAGTACATAAATCCAACAGTTGTTTCTTCACCAATAATTTTGCTTACTACTATTCTACATTTTTCCATCAATGTTCAGGTGTTAACACATTCTCAGACTATGTACCCTTTCCTGCTTCAGCAGCCATCTCTTTAGAAAACAATCTTTCTCCTTCTTCCATCCTGGTGTAGCACCAAATAAACTTGCACACAGGATTTCTTTATTATTTTTTTATTTAACATTTGTTGACCAGGTTAGTCCAACTAGGTCGAAGCTCTTTTTCAGTGGAGACCCCAGGAGAAAAGCTCCACAAATATGTAGACAGTCATATGCATAAATACATAGGTATAAAACTTAGCTATTTAAACAACATTTACAAAATTTAAAACATTACAAAAAGAGAAAAGACATGAGATTGCAAATAGCTTCTAAAAATCAGAATAGTACAAAGTAGGTCAGTACAGACTAAATGGTACACAAATAGAAACATTTATGTTCGTTATCATCAACTTATCCTGGTATACTGGTCAGATTTTTGCTACTTTGTATAATTACAATCTTGGGTCTCCACTTAAAGCAGGCCATAGGTGTAGTGAGACTAACTAACAAGCAAAAAATAAATAAATCAAAGCTGTACAGTGCAAATAAAAAGATGCCGACCTCCCTTGCAGAAATGTGGGATGTAATAATGAGTCCAAGCTGACTGCGGTGGTGGTGCTGTGGTAGCATTGTCACCTCACAGTTAGACGTTGCCCATTCGATTCTCAGTTAGAGTGTCTTCTGTGTGGCGACATGCATGAATGGGCGTTCCTTCATTGAAGGTTGTGCATTAGGCCCGGAAAGCCAGCACGTAAAAATCTACTGCCAATCATTAGCGGTCCGGAGTTCTGCTGTGGCAACCCCTAACCGGGAAAAGCCGAAAGACACAAACAAACAATAATGAGTCCAAGCTGAAAACTAATGGAATAACAACAAAAGGAAAGCCAAATCTTAAACTCACTCTTGCATTGTTAAAGCATTTTGGCAAAGTGGCTTTGCCTCTGTACCCCAGATGTGAGGGACTGTACTCCCACATCATTGTTACTGAAACTAACTCTGAGACTGCTTCACTTCAAAATAGGGGAATACACTAAAATGCTAAATCTGTATTCCCCTGTATTTGTATTTGCTCTTCTGCAATTCCAAGCATCGCAGTTGCAATACTTGGAACGCTAAAAGATTCTCCAGACATAGTCCTGCTTTTCTGTTTTTGTGAAACCAAATTTCAGATATTTTGACAGATGTTAATAAAATTAAGCAATATTTCATCACATTTTTATTTTCAAAAAGTGTAATGTATACCCATATGCAGTGTAGGTCATTGTGTGCAACTGTTTAAAGTGAAAAATTTAGCAATGATATTTATATACTGCATGCATTCAAAATATAATCATTACACAACTAGACATAACTATCAAAGAAAACCACAATAATGTCACTGCTTTCACAGAGTATACATGTAGAGAAATACATATCCAGCCACATCCATTGGATTTTACACTTGCATCTACATGTCATTAGTGCAAGGATTTGTATTTTATAAAATATGAAATAGTATGACTTTATCTTACTGCTAAACATTTTTTTTATATCCTTACAATGGCCATAAATAATTCAGATAGCGATTTTCTTTAAATATCCATGCAGTTAGAAAACATTGAAGATTTTTTTTTTCTTTCAGCCACACCTTGTTTTGCATTCTGCTCCCCTGCATCAGTTCTGCTGCTTATTACTAACCTACCTGTCCACAGCTTCACCCCCTGCACCAGCCCGACTGATTATTTGTAATCTCCCTGTTCATAGCTGTATCCCTGCACCAGTTCAGCTGATTTTCTGTAATGTCCCTATCCATGGTATCCATAGCTCTTCAAGTTGCCATCTAGTCAAGTAATTGCCCTTTCACGTACCATCAGGCCAGCTGACTTTTGAGGCAGACACAGATGAGTTCTGTTAGTACTGTAGAAATACCATTACCTTGCACATTGGTTGGACCCATTACAAATTCTGGAGCTTGTAGCAGTAACTGCACTGAATGATTAATGTATCAGTCACATCTGTGCAATAGATTTGCACCACTCTTTCTGCTGGATACATGGTAAAGGTATTTAAATCAAAACATCTGTCTCATAAGCACTCTGTACTTGCTAAAGCATTTAAAACAAATGTGAAAAAAAGTCCAGGGGGCTCTAGCTGCAATCCGGTTTTCCCTTCTATTCAAAATAAGATAATTAAAATTCAATTTTGTCTAAACAAGTAAGTATTTTATGATCAAAATTATTCTCTTGGGTATATGAGATTATGAAGCAATTAGTTCTGATGGCATACATCACAGATTTGTAAAGCTAGACTCAATACTGCTTAATAAGAGTATCCAAAAAGGATGTGTACATGTCTTTGGAAGGAAGCCATGTTATACCTTTGCATAAGGGTGGTACATCTCCTACACCCAGGAGTTACAGCCTTACTGCTATATTGAATCTGGGAGAACTTCTTTGCAGTTAGAGATGCCCACCTCCCACCCCCACTCCCAGATTTTGCCCCTTAGATCTCTATTGTTTTGCAACTATGCAAAACTGCTGTCCATCCACTGTGCAAATCTTGTAGGTGTTGAGTGTGTTTGTGGCAAAACCTACTATATACGGCTGTCACACATGCTGGTTAAAGTTATATACTGGCTCTAGTTTATTAGAATATTTTTATAGGATTCCTCTAATTCGATAGTCTAGGAAAAGTAATGGGTTATTCTCCTGCCGTAACTGCTACCCAATAAATCACTCTCATACTGTCTACATCCTCCCTACTATGGCTAATAAGACAGTCTATACTAAAAAAATAAAAATGAAATACTTGGAAGTTATACATGATTATTATTTCTGTTTTGATGAACAATGTCCTGTTACTGATTGTTATGAGATGTTATGATAAAACTGGGTAAAAAACATGCTGCACTGACTGTATATCTAACAAAGTATTAGAAATGCTGGGTAATGAATTTGTGAATTCCTTAGATTACTTGTTGAATAAATGCTACTGTGGGCTCTTGGTTATAAAATAATGGAAGGAAGCCATCATAAAACCCATTTATAAGAATAAGGGAAAGGCTACAGAGCTTAAAAATTATATCCGTTTAGCCTTTTGTCCAATTTTGCTAAATTGATGGGAAAAAACTATTCTTAAGATGTTTCTGGATGAACTGAGCCTCTCATAGTGATCTGTATTTTTCAGCCTGCTTTTACAGCCACCCGTTCTACTATCACTTGTAACCAAATATTTCACAAAAACATCCATAATGGGAATTAACCGATGGCTTTAGATTGATGATGTTTATATTGCTTTCTTCCTTGCATTTGTTGGCTGTGTGAAAATAATATTCAAAAATGCAGAATTTAAGCTTGTTACAACAGTTAACTGGCCGAGTAGCAAGTGGTAGAGAATGATATATCAACTATAACAGCATGAGAAGCAACTAGCATTCTCTAATAGAGGATGTACCCCAGGACTTAATTAAGTAACTCCGTTCTTTCATGCTGTTTGTGCTGATGATGTAAAGCTGAGTAAAATTGTCACCTGTAAAAGTAACATGGGCACTCTGAAGAAAAATCTAAACTTATTTACTAAGTAGACCACTAAAAATAAGCTCTATATTAATGTGGCAAAACAAAAGCCTAAAGATGTTGAAAATTTAAGTGTAATACTCATGCACTACAAACATTTCTCCTATTAAAACGGTGCAGGACTTCAAGAGCTTGGACTCATTTGGAATACATCTTTTGATTTGCATATATATATATATATATATATATATATATATATATATATATATATATATATATATACGATGTGTAAAAGAGTGTTCAAAATTGTTGATTGCATATTATGATATTACATCTCACAGCCTAAAGATTAATGATTCATCTTTCTTCTAGTTTGGTTAGAACCAAGAATGTAATATGGTAACACCCTTAAGTCCTCTTTCAAGAAGGTGAGACTTTTTCAGAGTACCTGCAAAAGATGGTAACTAGGCAAAATGAGAAAATGACTGATCTCCGCTACTATGTGCAACTAAAAAATTAGGCCTGTTCTCTTCAGGTTACAGAAGGCTGCACACTAATTGCATTAATGCCTACAAAACCGAGTATGATCAATTCATATTCTTTTGTTTGGGGCTAAGTCCGACTCTTATATTAGGCTTAGGCAAACTAGGCAGACAATTAGCAGAAACAGCAGATTTTACAGAAAACATAGGTTGAAAATTGCAATGCACTCCTAGATTCAGTTAGGAGTATGACTACACTGAAACCTAAAAAAAAAAAAAAAAAAACACTATGGTGGTAAGTGATAAGATTTTCCTGGTAGACTCTTGTACATAAGCCCACATCTAACACTGATTTAATTTTAATTTGAAGAAGTTACAGCAGTAATCAAAAATAAATACAGACAAATCTATTGATAAACAGCATTCATCATCACAAGAGTGAAAGAGATATCCTTGAGTTGAATTTGGCTCTATATCAAGGGCCCACCATTGTGACCTCTTAAGGAACATATCCTGGCCATCATTCAGAAATAAAGTGAACTATCTACTCTTGAATACTGGCCACCAGGTTTTCCACCCCAAGCTTACTTCTCTACCATAGCACTTATTTGAATAGCACTTACTAACCAGGAACCTTGGTTTTGCCAATAGCCACCAGATAAGTTAAACAAGAAAGCCTGAATACCTTAGATGATGTTCTATTTAGAGATCATGTTTAATGCACTTTGAACTAGCTACAAGTTGAAATCAGGTGATCAAAAAGTATAGGAATCTTTAAAAATAAAGTTTTAATTTCTGAAAATAGTTGCTTATGCATCAATGCCATCACTTAAATATGAGCTGATGGTGAAGCCCAATTTTATGTGTACATTTCTTGTGTAAGTAATGTATACTGATGTAAGGGTTGTTTCTTGTCCTACTTTATCTACCTGTGCAAAGCTATGCCTTCAACTCGTATGATTTTTTTTTGTGTCTTTGTCATTTACATGTAGGATCTTTTCTTCCCAGGCCTCCAGTGAAACAGGGCCTCAACCCAGCTGCATAACTCATTAAATAAAACATACATATGCACATATATACATATATGCATACAAATGCATAAATAAACTACTTAACTGATGTGTTTTCTTATATATATCTGATATCTGCCTTATCCTTACAGATGCTACTTCAGTGCGACAAATATACTTCTGTCAGAGACTGAAGTGTAACTTAGTCCATTACTAAATATGCATCAGTGGTTCTACACTAGTGGACTAGAGAGACAAAGACCAGACTACATCTCAGGTGACTAGAGTTTGAATAGCAGCTTCAATGGTCAATAGTACAGGTGTAGGGAATGGGCATACCCACTGTGAGGGGGAGAAGCGCATGCTTTGGACACATTTGTGTGGTTAATTTCCATAGTGAAGGTCAAGGAAAAGAGCTGCATGGTCTTGCCTGTAGGTGGGTGTGGTATTCCTGCTGACATCATCCCCTTGCAGAATGGCACCCATTGCATTCCCTACACTCAGGGCATTGCTGACTGGCACAAGAGGTGGTAAGTAGGAAAAAAACACTCCTTGCCAGCAGTATAATGCAACCTAAGTACCTAATCACCTCACTGACACTTAATATGGTCAGAGTTAGTCCAGAGGTGGCTAGTTAGGTTCTGTAGACTTGGTGGACAAAGGGAAGCCCTGGAAATGACCAATGGTCAGCTGTAGAAACCAAAAATAAGCAACAAAATAAAGGTATTATTGAAACCCTTTCAAACCTTGGACCCTAACAATACTTTATGCATTCAGTACATAATGGCATTTTATAAATGCACCTCACAGCAAAAAAGTTTTCATTATGTATTTTGTTTGGTAGTAGAACATGAATGCAAGGAAACTGTAATACCACAGCCTGTTTATGACTATTCAAAGCACTTGTTTTAAAAATAGAAAATGATTTTGTAGCCTTATAAAAGTCCAGTGTCAAAGGTAAATTTCACATCAGCATGGCTGCCATATCTGTACAAAATTGCTTTAGCTTGTAAATACACTGCATGACAATCAGCTTGTACACAGGACATGTTGGTCAAGCTACATCTTCGTGTTACTGCTAACAACAATAATTAAATGCCTATTTCATATAGTATGGCAAGATTGTCATGTTCTGCTTTCAGGGTAAGTGCATTCAACTCTGCACACTTAGTCATATATCAAATATTCATCCTTGCAGACAGAGCTGAAAAGCATTCTCTGAAGGCATACATTCTCATTCAGAGTAAGAAGACTACCTGAAACTTTGCCAATACATACCTCATCTAGAATAGCTTTGTAAGCACCATTTCATCTCTCCAATAGTTTCACACATCTCCGAGTATTGAAATTTTCCCTGAAAATTAATATTCCCTGCACATTCACAGATGTTCATGCTTGTTCAGTATACAGCAGTGAATGTTTTATAATCATTAAAAGGACACAGCTGTAGCCCATAAAATAAAAACTCTTTATCTTATCAGTGCTAATGAGTTTTGTTTTAGCAAACCTTACCCTGAGGTGAGAGCTTCCTCTATAAAACCATTTCCTGTAATTGTCAGTCTTAGAATACTTAGCGAGTAGCATAAGTATTGCACGCATAGCTGCTACACACTCGCAAGTCTTGCAAGAATTTACACTGCGTCAGCAGATACACATCATATTTACTAATGTGTAGCAGCAACATCCTGCTCATACACCTCACCAACAACAGTAGTAACAGCGTCACTCGGAGTACCTGCCGTGTTATAGCAAATGAATCACTATTATTTTCACATTCAGCTTGTTTCACATCTGCACCCTTTCTTGGCACACAAGACAAAATGCTGTACAAGAACTCTTTCTGCTCTATTTGCTTGCAACTGCATTGAATTTGTATTTAGTTTTATATAATCAGACTATTACAGCCTTGCTGCATGCATACTGCATTACTTCACCACTTGCAATAGAAGGTTTGCTACAGTTCTACAGCAAACTGGTATGTCTACATCTGAAATGGTTGTAAACTCAAAAGTATCAGCTTTCAGCAGTGCTTTGTTTCTTTCCCAATGCTCCCATTCAGGATAAAATTATTTCTTTCACTCTGGCATGTTTTAAAGCTCTCCTGAAATATGCTTCATAAGGTGCATAGTCTCTTGTCAGGTTCCCATTCATTCTTGCACGGCTTGTAGCTACTAATGCTGCCCAGCACCATGTGCACAGTCAGTAGTAACCTGAGGTGACTTGTCAGCCAAAACTTACACTCCTTTAAAAGGCAGGCTTCCATATCTTATAATAGGCATCTTCCAACAGTCACAACTGGTGTTACTTTATTTTTATATTCTTGTTGTGCAAAATCCTGCCAGCATGTTTTCAGCAAAAATCTGTTGACTGCCTGTGTAGCATGTATCCAGATAAGTTATTGTTTAGTATGACTGTGGAGGAAAGGCATATGTATCTCAGATTTTTAGCCTTTTGTTCTGATCATAGCATGAGGGAATGGACAGCTTCTGATTTCTCTGACAGATAGGCCTGTCACCTCGCCACTATTTTAATATGAATTCCACTCCCTACTGGCCCTGTGCGATTGTGGTTAAAAAGAAAGAGTTTGGTGTTTTTTATATTATTATTATTATTATTATTATTATTATTATTTTCTCACAGTTGGTGATACCAGGGATGGCTGCATTTTGTAATCTGTCATATACTGAATACCTGAAGAACAGCAGTACAACTGTCTGCAGCATGCCACGCATTAATATTTGATTGCCACATCAGCAACAGACAGGAATGATCACTTATGTAGCAGCTCAAACACTGTCATGAATGACTTTCTTACTTTTTTATAGAAACAATTAATTCAGATTTTTAACTTTATAGCTGCATCACTGAAAGCCATATGTACACCTTGTGTGTTATTTGTCCAGATGTTTTACAGTTCTTCCACAATGCTTGGTATACACGTGCTGCTGAAGTACTGATAAACATTTCCTGTATGTTGGACTTTTGTATCATGTTATGTAACATGTCTTTTATAGAAGATTTCCTGATGCCAGGTGTAGTGTTTAGTCACCATCAGAGACAGTATGAGTCATATAAAAGGGAGTTACTGGACATAGTATTCACTAACAGGTCTCTTATATATACTAAAATGAAGATTCTAACTGCCATGTACATGACAATTGTCCATTCATAATCGACGATCATTGAAATTCCAGAAAGTCCCTTCCATCTGTAACAAAGTATCATCTTTCTAGGAGAAAATGGAAACCACCTTCTTCCAAGAGAAAGATGATGTCCACAAGTGTTCCGATGAGGTAGAGTACAGTGCTGTTATAACATCCTCGTACCTGGATACCATGGCCTGACTTATGAGATGCATGACATTGCCTTCCCATACCACTGTGGAAATTTGGTGGTGGAAGTTCAGATTGCTATCTAGCTGTGTTCATAGGTCTTGCCCCCCTGGGTTTGAGCATGGGGGGGAGGTTGTCAATGCTGTAATTAGCGGGGAATTCCACTTTACAGAAGGCAAAAATAATGACACATTTTTGCATTTATTTGTAGACCATGTGGCTTTGGCACCAGGCATTTGAATGTGCTAGCCCCTCCTGTAATATGTTAACATTACTGGTGGACTCAGTGACTGCACCCAATATGTAATAATTAGCAAACCTGGTAAGCCAAAGGCCATATAATTTAGCCTGGACTGCCAAGAAATAGATTCCAAACAGTAAAGGGCCCAGCACAGATTCTTGTGGTACGCCACTGCTGACAGCTTTACTGGTAGAGGTTGATTCACCAACTTTCACAGTATGTGTTCTTTCAGTGAACCAGTTGGCTAACCAACTAGTTGCGTAAGAGGTAGTCCCCAGCTGGGAGAGTTTCTGAATGATACCTGAGTGGGGAATTCTGTTAAAACTCTAGGCCAGATCAAGATAGGCAGTATGCACTGTCTTACCTTCATCCAGGCCTATCACACAGAATCAATGGGCTGTGACAACATCACAGATTACCTATAGTGTGACTCAGAACATACACCTACCTGACATGGTTGGATCCACACTTCAACAGACCCAGATGGAATATGTTTCCATAGATGGGTGCACATCAACAGGCATCCAACTGAGTTGGGGGGAATAGCACCTGGTGCATGCATTTACAGACACATCCTGTCTCTCCTCATCTGTGAGGTAGACCAGCATGTCATCATGGACCTTTTCTCAGTGGACACTCGTAATATCTATGCTGTGTGCAACAGGCATGAGTGAGTTGTTAGTGCTACATCCATGTCTGTTTCATCTGTTAGATGTCCTTGAAGAGGTCATCGAGGGCATGCATGATGAGAACACTATCACCCTGTGGAACTTGACCAGGCCAAGGCATTTGACACAAATCCGCACTGCGGTATTAACTCAACAATGTTACAAGTGGTCATAAACACCTATATCACCAAGTGGGTAGACCACTGGATCACATACATGGCATCTTAATATGTTAAAATGTGTAAGGTGACCTATATCTCGAGTTCAGTGATCAGGTCCTTATATCAGGGCTGTCTGCTAGGCCCATTTAATTCACAGACGTCAAGAATGACACACACATCCTGTGTCCAAATAGATGTCTGGAGGACTGCAGATTGTGAGCAGTCATTGACTCCAGCTGTGTTGTTAGTATAATGCAGACAGTATCAACACACACTAAAGATTGCTGCCACAGCCATGACAACACATGAGATGAAACAAAAACATGGGGGGATTTGTTACATTATGAAAACAAATGCACAACCCAGTGATAATGTAGACATCAATCCTCTATGAGCAGATCAAGTGGTATGTGTCCTGGGGTAGATGGTATGTAGAACATTAACCGGTATGTGGTCACAGTGCTGACTGCTACCTTGTATGTAACACAACTCCTGAGTATGTGCAGGCCATCCACATCAAAGGCCAGAATACCTCCATTGTTCACAGCCTTCATCACACCAATAACTGAGTACAGTGCACCCTTAATCGTGTACCTCCCTACACTTCTTCCTGTGATGTGTAACTGAGGTGCACCACCTTTGCCACAGGAATCTTTTTGTTGCATAAACATTAATGCCTGATGGTGTGGAACCCACATCAAGTTGTTATACCAGATGCATGTGTAATACATGTTCCAGTAATGCACACAGTACATACATAGCTGTTTAACAACATTGATGGCATGGGTTACATTCATGACAGTGTGGATTGTGCCATATATTTGCCATGTACACCAGTCAACTAGCCTGGATTTATCATAATGTCACATCAGGGTATAGCAATGTCCCTCCTAACACCTCCAGCAGATGTTATGGTGTCAGGACAGTGTGCTTGATTACTCTCATAGAATGTGGACATACCATAATAGTTGTACAAGTGTGTTTGTGCAGAACCATTTATGATCATTCAGTATCACATATGTTATGTCAGAGACATGGGATTACTAGTGGTGTTATTCTGATATTTTCCATGATTGTGTGTGCTTCTGTTTACTGTTATCCATGAGCCTGTAACTGTGTCCCACTTGGTGGAGACCTCTGCTGACACTGCAGTCATATTTGGGCAAATCAGCTTGCACAGATTCACAATATGTGCCTAACCCTGATTGTATACAACATCCCTGATAGATGTCCTCTCTATTGTCTATGTCAGGATGCATATATCTCAAAGACATCCTTCTCCATTGCTATGTCAACTTGTCTGACAGTCACATAATATACATTTGCACTGTGCAGTCCATACTGTACTATGATGATATGTGCTTAGTGTTCCTGCTATAACTGTCTTCCATTTACATGCCCTTATCTGTTGTACATAATGATGCTTCACCTGTCTTCTTTCCCTGTGTTTATTCGCGCAATTCATCTGTGTGTCCCTATTCAGTACAACTCACTTCCCCAGACTGTTTGTTTTAAATGACTGTCCATGTACCATTACAGATCATTTATACAACTTTTGTACAGAATGCCTGAAACAGGATTCCACAATACTCTGTACTGTATACATATACACTGTCCTGTAATACATTTGGACCATACACATTCCTATATTATTAACACTGGTAAGCATTGTGGCATTCCACGCAATTTCGCAGACCTAGTTTGCCCGTAGGAAAACAGCTCTACATATCTGCTGCTATCCATGTTGCTATACACAGTTTCCTAGCCAGCAACACTATTGCTAGCCACAGATCTGCACTTGTTTACGTTTAAACATTGTGCATGGCATGAATATTTAATAACCACTGATGCTCACCACACAAACACGTAAACTCCCTGCAGACTTCAGAGAAGCCTACACAGGGTTTACTGAATCCCCAGGCATGTCTTATGCTTGCAGCTGCTGAAGATCATACCTGGAATAGATCTCTCTGTGTAGAATGCATGCAGGGACTTGAGGAGCAGTGTTGAGAGAGAGGTATGCGATATTACTTTCCACCTTTATGTCTCCAGAAATAATAATAACATTTCATTCTGCAGGTTTAGATGTGTAGTCTTATGACATTCAGGCATGCAAATGTTACCTCAGACTTCCCATGATGGATCTGCAAGGTATGAGTAATACGTAGTGATTTATTGTGAATAACATTAAATGGATTTGTACTGTATTGGTACTTATGTAGCTCAGTATAAACCATTGTTTTTACTGTTATTGTTGTTTTCATAGTACGCAGTGGCCAGTTTGTATGTATGGCAGTGGTTCTCTGGAGTTATACATGGTGCATTGCCTGCCCATTCTGTTATTGAATGGGTGTTTGCTGATTCACAGTCTTTCAGCTGTTAGCAAACCTTGATTGGCATGTACTCATTGAGTCCCCCTGCTCTTGCAATATTGTATAAATGCACTCTAATGGTTTGTGTAACACTTGCATGTACTTTTCTGTCATTATTGTGCCACAAGCCATTACTAGTTTTATTATGTTTTTGAGGTGTTGCATAGTAAGTTCATGGTCATCAATGCATTTTTCAATATTTGGAAGTACATATGTAGGCATACTGCAGTTTAACTATGACAATGATATGTTTGTTAAGGGGAATTTTATGTACATATGCGATACACATACATTCTAGCTATTATGTGTTGTTGCCGTGCTTTTTACTGTATACAATTGTTCAGAATCATTCCAGTTCCATTCTGCTGATATTATGTTGTGATGTCACCTATTAATAATGTTGTGTTACTCATCTAATTTGCATATCAGTTTGAACTACACCATTGATTAATATTAAATATATATTTTTACTGCACATATTTTACTCATAATATGTCAACTTGAAAGATTAGTTGTACATAATACTGATTTATAGTGTCTAATTTAAATTTATATTACCACCTCTACATAAATGTGTGAGACACACATTGAGTAGTGAATAAAGCCCAAATTACTAAACAGTTTCTCACAGTCTATTTGATTGACATTAGTGTAAAGCCTGTCTAAAGGTAGGCATATAACAGAGACCACCTTTCAAAAGATCTGCTATTAGTGGTTACTCACACTGGAACAAGGTGTTTGAAATTGGACCCCATTTTATTGGTGTATGGTGGAGTGGCATAGCTTTAAATCTTGCAAACTACTGATATATAAGTCTATCTGCACTTCGCATGTGTGTTTTGCAAGCATACAGAAGGTTGATACATCAAAATGTACAAGTTAGTTTCACTGAGTAATGAATAAGAGCCATATTCCCTAAACAGTTACTCTCAGTGTATGTGACTGACTTTGGTGAAAGGCCTATTTTGAAACAAGCATACAACTGAGGCCACATTCCAAAATACCTGGTCACAGTCTGTTGTTAGTGGTTACTTAAACTGGAGCAAGTTGTTTAGAATTGGCACCCATTTCATTGCTCTATGCAAGAGTGGAATTCCCTACATACACCTTGCAAATTTTTGATATATCAGTCTATCTGCTGTTAACGTGTGGTTTTTATGCATACGGTAAGCCTGATGAATCAAAATGTACAAATAACATTAACATCAGAAGTATGTTTGATAAAATGAGTACTGTATGACACGTAAATAGCCTGAGTAACTTTATGAAAATGTATGATGGGTACACTTGCTCAGTCCATCCATTGCCTTCTATTTATATAATAAACATATGGATATTACGACATTTAGAATGTTGCATTCTCATTACATTACACTTGTTATTATTCCAACTTTGCATCATTTGTTATATGATGTGTAAATAAACCTTATAGCCAGATCTGGTAATTATTACTTTGGCACTACAAATGTGCTGTATGGTGATGTAACATCTGCACACATTATACATGTCCTGTTTAATATGTTTTAATGTTGTTAATTCCATATTATACAATGAGCCCCCATTAATATTAAAAAAATGTGCACGCTGATTGGTCAGAGTGCACATTGTACATCAGAGTTATAGTAATAAAAAAGGTCCGGTCACCCGGACTTTTTCCATTACTATAACTCTTTTTTTACAGTAACGGAGAACGCAAGATCTCTGTTGCTTCACACTGCCTCGCTATGTTAAACGAGTTTAACATAGCGAGACAGCTTTAAAAAAAGCAACGGAGATTCTCCGTTGCTTTTTTCAAAACTGTCTCGCTATGTTAAATGGGTTTAACATAGCGAGACAGCTTTAAAAAAAGCAACAAAGATTCTCCGTTGCTTTTTTTAAAGCTGTCTCGCTATGTTAAACCCATTTAACATAGCGAAACAGTTTGTAAAAAGCAACGGAGATCTTGCTTTCTCCATTGCTTTTGCCCACAGCTCTGATGTACTGCGTAGGCATACGCATGCGCAGTACATCAGAACTGCCGCAGAATACCAGACAGCTGTGGAAGGGTAGCAAGGAGGCATTATACAATGCCATTATTTAAGAAAAGTAATTTTTTTCTTAAATAATGTCATTGTATAATGGCAATAACCCACTTCTGGGTGTGGGTAATGCTGGATTTACCCACGGTTGGCTTTGTTTGGCCACTCGGGCTTCGCCCTTGTGACCAAACCACACCAACCGTGGGTAAATCCAGCATTACCCACACCCAGGTGTGGGTTATTGCTATATCATATAATCTCTGTGAAGCAGTACATAGATGGGAAAATATAAGAAGACTTTCCATGTGTCTTCTTCTTTTTCTTTCAGCTGCTTCTGTTTGGGGTTGTCCCAGCAGGTCATCTGTTTCCATTTCTTCCTGTCCTCTGCATCCTGCTGTGTCACACCAACCACCTGCATGTCCTCTCTCACCACATCCATAAACCTTATCTTAGGCCTTCCTCTTTTCCTCCTACCTGGCAGTGCCATCCTTATCATCCTTCTTCCAATATACCCAGAATCCTTCCTCAGCACATGTCCAAACCAGTACAATCTCACCTCTCTGGCTTTGTCTTCAAACTGTTCAACCTAAGCTGGCCCTTTAATATGCTCATTTCTAATTCTGTCCATCCTTGTCAAACCCAATGCAAATCTTAACATCTTTAACTCTGCCACCTCTAGCTTTGACTCCTATCTTTTCATCAGTGCCACTGTCTCCAACCCATATAACATAGCTAGTCTCACTACCATCTTGTAGACCTTCTCTTTTACTCTTACTGGTATCCGTCTGTCACAAATCATTCCTGACACTCTTCCCCACCCATTCCACCCTGCCTGCACTCTGTTCTTCACCTCTCTTCCACCCTCACCATTACTCTGACCTGTTGATCTCAAGTATTTAAACTCATCCACCTTCACCAACTCTACTCCCTGCATCCTCACCATTCCTCAATCCTCCCTCTCATTCACACACATATATTCTGTCTTAGTCCTGCTGACATTCATTCCTGTCCTTTCTAGAGCATGTCTCCTCCTCTCCAGGGTCTCCTCAATTTGTTCCCTACTCTCACTATGGATCACAATGTCATCCGCAAACATCGTAGTCCATGGGGAATACTGTCTGATCTCGTCTGTCAACTTGTCCATCACCATTGCAAATAAGGCAGGGCTCAGAGCTGATCTTTGATGTTATCCCACCTCCACCTTGAATGCATCCATCACTCTTAGCACAGATCTTACCACTGTCACACTGTCCTCATACATATCCTGTACCACAATATACATACTTTTCTGTCACTCCCAACTTATATTATTTATTTATTTATTTGCAGTTTGTTTGCCAGGAAAGTCCATTGGGTCAAAAAAGAGCCCGTTTTCAATGGAGGCCTGGGGAGAAAACCTCCAAATACAGTGTTACAATAAAATCAACAGTATAACCAAATACAATTTTTACAAGAAATCAGCAGTATGTCAATTATACATAGAAACAAAAAAATGAACAATTTAAAAATTTATACATTTCTGAGAATGAAAAGCAAGGCAACCACAAGGTTTTTAGGAGTAATGCTTGGGAGAAGTGCCCTAGCACTACATGGAAAAATAACAACAGTATGTGACAACAGATAAATGTATGAGAGGAATATAGTTTCATAAGACAGAAAATAGGCAAATTAATTATGATTGCAGGCCTTGAGGAGGGAAGGTCTTAAGAGTTTCTGAAAAAGTGAGTAAAGAGAGAGAAAAAGGTGGAATAATCTAGAAATAGTGGAGATGAGTGTTGGATAACAAGAAGGATAGAGGAGAGAAAGGATATAGTGGAGGGAGTCAGGTAGGATGAGAACAGGGGCATTCCCTGAGAGAGTTGTGAGTGGAGCAAGTTCTTAAAAGTGGAATGGTTGTTGGTGGTTCAAATGTGAGAAGGTAGGGAATTCCATAACTGTGCTTGGGAGAAAGATAATAGAAGTGTCCTCAGAGAGTGTATAGGCTTGTACACTTCTAGTAGGTTCTGATTGCTGGAGCTAAGTAGTCTACTGGGCTAGTGCATTTGGAGGAAGGAGGAGAGTGAGGAACAGAATGAAGATTTGAAGATGAGTTTATGGGCAGTAGAGAGTTAAATGTATGAAATTTAGTTAGGGAGTTCCAACCAATTCAAGGAGTGGAGAGCCTTACAGTGGTGGGAGAAGGATTTGGATCCGGTCGCAAATTTAGCAATTTTGTTGTAGCAGGAAGCGAGTTTAGACTTTAGGGATTATTGAAGACTTGTGAGGAAAGGGGCACCATACAGAAGAGAGGGGAGGAGATAGGTAGTAGACAGGGTATATTTGGTTGAGGGGGTAAGGTAGTGATCATGGCGGTATAACATACTCACTATTTGATGTGTTTTCTTAACATTAGTTTGTAGGTGGATGCCAAACTTTACTTGATCATCTATAAGGACTCCTAGAAGTTTTGTGTGGAGAACTATTTCAATTGGGGTTGAGTTTTGGCTAGTTATAGAGAAAGAGTTATTATTGAGTTTGGTGGATTTAGAGGGGGAAATATCATGATCTTGGATTTTCAGGGGTTGAGAGCAAGGTGATTGTTGAGCATCCAAGACTCAGTGCAGGAGAAAGCTTCTTGCATTTGTTTAATGAGTTTAGAGAGAGATTTGGCAGAGCAGATAATTGCAGAATCGTCGGCGTATTGGACCAGTTTAGCATTTGGAATAAAGTGATGGAAGTCATTGATGAAGATGTTGAACAGTACTGGGCCTAGTATAGAGCCTTGTGGGACTCCTGTGACAGTATGGAGGAAGCAAGGGGTGCAATTTCTGCATTTAACAGTTTGCTGTCTATTTGTAAGGTAACTGGAAAACCAGTTGATAGAAGATGAGGCAAGATTGAGATGAGATAGTTTGGACAGGAGAAGGTTATGTGAAACAGTGTTGAAGGCTTTGGATAAATCTAGAAGAAGGGTTGATACAATGTTGCTGGAGTCACGAGATTGGTTGATGGTTTCAAGAAAGGAAAGGAGGGCTGTGGTTGTGCAATGCTCGGGTCTGAAACCATGTTGTGTAGGTGTCAGCAGTTGATTGTCTAATAGATAGGGTAGGCATTGTAAGTGGATACATTTTTCAAGAATTTTGGAAATGGGAGATAGGATAGCTATTGGATGGAAATTGGAGATTTTGGTATTGCTGTCTCCCTTGTGGAGGGGAATAATGAAGATATTTTTCCACAGAAGGGGTATGTAAGATTCTTGGATGGTATTAGGATAGAGATGGGAAAAGCTATGCCATCAGCAGCTAGCTTAAGGAAGCTAGAAGGAAGTTCATCTGGGGCATTTGAGCATGGTTTTAATTTTTGCAGAAATTTTCTTACAGTAGAAATAGGAATAGGTTTGATATAGAAAAGGGGTGCTGAGTAGGGTTAGAGAGGGTAGGGACTGAGGAGGGAGATGGGGTCTTGCCTGATGTATTATTTGGGAAAGATGTGGTGAGCATAGCTATTGAGTCTATAAAGAAGGAGTTAAATTGTGTTGCTAAGGAGAGGCTGGAAGAAGTAGGATGTGGACAAGGATTGTACTTTTTACCAGGATGGAGTAGGGTAAAGATACTCTTCCAGAACATTTTAGGGTTTGATTTATGATTGTTTTGTAGTTTTGTGTAGCAAGATTTTCAGTCTGTGGCAGTTTGTTTTTTAACTTTATTGCGGAGTTGTCTGTAGTCTGCCAAGTACTTGGGTGACTTATGTTTTTGGTACAGTTTCCATGATTTATCGTGGAGATGCATGAGGGAGATAGTTTCTTTGGACAGCCATGGGGCAGTTTTGGCTTTGACTCTTTTAGATCTGAGGGGAGCTGTTGAGTAGGTTAATGAATACAGAATTGAAGTAGGTAACAGCATTGTCCAAAGGTAATGTTTTTAAAGGGTTCCAGTTCGTATGTTTTAAGGAACTGGAGAAGGTTTGAGCATTAAAATCTTTCAGGCAGCAGGCTGTAATATAGTTGTGATGTGAATGGAGGGAAAGAGTTGTACATTGTGCAAAGGCAGGGAGATGGTCGCTAAGTGAGTCAGGTAAGGTACCACTATCAGAGATACTATGAGGGTGGGAAACTAGTATCCAGTCTAGATTACTTCCAGGAGTACTATCTTTAGCAAGCCTAGTTTGGGAACTGATCAGTTGGGCAAATTTATAGAGGTTTATATTCTGTGAGGATGCAGGTGAGTTTATAGAAGACCAGTTAATATTTACATCTCCAAGGAGTATACTTTCATTTTGTATGTTTGTTGACATCCAAGAGAGAATATCTTCAAGAATAGGGATATTGTTTCCTGGGGGGGTGTAAAGGGCAGCTATGCATATGCTTTTGTTGTTGTTTATCTTTAGGTGGGCCAGGGTAGTTCAGCTGAAGTGAAATGGGGTACGGGTTTTGTATAGAGGGTTACTGTCAGGGAAGATGAGTAGACTAGGGCTACTCTAACACCTTTCTTTTTGGTTTTGTCGTTTCTTATAAATCTATAATTGGGTGGAATAATTTCAGTGTCCTTAATGTGAGCTTTTAGCCATGTTTATGAGATAGAATGCCTGGTTTGTTGTGGGATAGTAACCAAAAGTAACAGCAGCAAAATGAGGACACTGGTCTCGAATCCCTTAAAATACTTTTATTCGGACATTGAATCAAAATGTAGTTAAGCGCTTTCATCAAATGGAGTTTGACTTCATCAGAACAATGAGATATGGGGAAAAACAGATTTAAAATAACCAGTGAACACATCGGGTTGGGTAAACATTCATCCAATCAAACCCAGCCCATAGGTAAATTGATTAATTACATCAATCAAATGAATTGTATAATATAGTATGTAAAAATTCTTTTAACTAGTTCATCCTGCAGCAAGTCAATCTATTATGAAAAATGTATATATGTATATATTTCTCTAAAATGAGAATAAAAATACATAAAATAGACACAAATAAATAAATAAATTGCACAAAAATATACATAATTAAAATTCATAAAATAAAAAAATACCTAATTAAATGTTAAACTTTTTCATAAATATTACATTATCAATGAAATTCAATAATAAGAACTACTATTTGAAATCCAAAAGCACCAGGAAGTACATATGGAAATTACATTTTGACTGCTTTTTCTTTTAAGGCTGGTGCAACAGAAATGCAGTCATTAAGCCCTGGCTATATATTAGAAGCCAAACGTAATTGCCACATCATTTCTTTTTTGTTCAAAATATTTTTCCAGTCTCCCCCCGCACATCATTAGATATCTCATCAATAATGCCAAAACTATACCCAATATAATTTTCGCACACCTTACTGTGCCTATAAAGTGCATTAGTTTCCTTCATAGTCCTGATATCATAAAGGTGTTCGTAAATCCTTAACTTAAATGCCCTCTCTGTTTTGCCAACATAAAAGCTGGCACAGGTGTTACACTTAGCCAAATAAACTATCCTTTTAGTGGCACAGTTCCCTTTCCTGAAGAAAACTTCTGATTCCGCATAATTATTTAATACATCTGAAAATTCCTGTCCTATAAACTTACATTGACTACACCTTCCACATGACGTGGTACCCTTGTTACCATTATTCTTTATAACTACTGGGTTACCTTCAAGGATATTTTTGATATTGTGGGATAGCCAGGCATGAAAGCTACCCAACTTGTTGCATAAACTTTGAGGATTTATTGTAGCAAATAGGAGAGATTTGTGGGGAGAAGAGGGGGGTTGGAGAGGGTGAGATATTGTTCTGGTTGGTTGAGGGACCAGTGTTGGGATGAATGCCACCAGAGAGGAGGATTAAGAGCAGTTGGAGTAAGAGGGAGGAAAAGTTTTTAGAGTCTTTGGAGTTAGCGTTGAGGGTGGGGAAACAATTGTAATTTGGATTGAGAGGGATGGGGATAGTTTTAGAGATGGTTGAGACATGTTTTCTGCTAAGCAAGTGAGTATTCTTAAAATTGTAAAGGTGTGGAGAAATAAATGGAGTGGAGATTGCTTTGTGTCTGAAGAAAGTGGAGGTTGTATGAAAGGGGGGAGTAACAAATGTGACGGAGGCAGGTAAGATAGAAAAGGTATGGGAGAAAGAGATGAAGGCATATAATGTTTACAGTTAGTGAGGGTTTGATTAGCATTATTGATATAGGGGTAATGTGAAAGGTATGGGATGAGTTGGAACAAAGGGTGGAGTTAGTATAGGTAGGTATGATTAGTAGAGAGATATGGGATGAAGTAGGTGTAGAGGGGACGTTATTGGAGTAAAGAATGTAGTAGGGGAAGGGGTGTGTGCCTGAGGGAGTGGTTTGCTGGTGCTAGGTTAATTAAGGAATGGGAGTGGTCATATGGCTATAAGTGTAGATGCAGTGGGAGTGGGAGGAATTTGGGGGTAGGGTAGGGGAGCATAGTGAGCCCATAGTGCGAACGGAGCAGGCAGAGCCAAGAAGGAGTAATGAGGAGGGGAAATGCAGAAGCCAATCAGTGGCACAGTTATTTTTTTGGACTTGGGGCTACTGGAGAGTCCAGAGATAAGTGTAAGTTTAAATTAGAATGTGGCCACAGCCAGGAACTCTATCTGGGAACTACCAAATAAACAACAGCATAATAGGAGCAGTACCAAGTCTCTGCAGCAATTTAATCAAAGAATGGGAATGCTATGAAATGTAGGTATATACTGCCACCTAGTGGCATTCCTAAATACAGTGAACAGTAAACACAGTCACTACTGGGAGAGGGGGTTAAGGAGTACGGCCATGGGAGACTCCTGGTGTGCTCAACTCAGAAATTGTGGGTATAAATAACTAATATAAAGACTCTATGCAAGAACCTTTTAAAAATAACTATTAGAACAAGACATTACAAAAATGGCACACATACACGTTGTTTATTCAGTATGAACTGGCTGTGTGGAGGACGAATATTTGTCAGTCCTGGGATTCCTTCTGTGAGGTAGCTTGGAAAGTCTGGAGGAATTTAACAAGGTTAGGGGAGGCCCCCAAAATTATAAGAGCCGGGCAAGCTCTAAAATAAAACAGAGAGAGAGAAAAATTTGTGTTAGGTCAAGTAGGATAGCTGTGAGGAGAGTCAAGGTAACAGGGCAAATAATGCATTTAATATTGCAAAATAAAAGCATTTATCAGAAATTATTCATAAAGGAAATAAATGCCAACTGTTCAAGTAGGGGATCAGGCACAGGGAAGTGGTGAAATACAAGAAATAGGACAGCAAAGTCCTTTACAAAGTAATATGGATGATGGCTGGGTAAATGGGAAACAGTAATAATGGGAACTTAATACAGAACTGGGAAAAGTTGCAGTCCCATCTTCTGCTGTGGACACTTGTATGTGCAATGTCTCTCCTTAGCTATGGTTGTCCTATTTTATTCTGTGCCTGCTTTCACTTGCTAGGATTTCCTTACTGATTTGGGCCTATGTTGTCCATCTCCCTTCCCCCTTATAGCTTTGTCCTATGTGTTTCACACATATATGGCACATGTATATGTGCATGTTCAGCTTCCTATAACATCATAATTATAATGTAATTATAATGTAGGTGTAGTGGTACAGTACCTTGTTTCACCATAGAAAAGCTCAACAGCTTAAAAGTAAACCCTTATGTCACTAGATGGGTTGCAAACTGGCTAAAGGACAGAACCCATAAAGTTAAAATCGCTGGAGCAATGTCAGATTCAAAGCCAGTCACAAGTGGTGTCCCACAGGGATCTGTCCTGGGACCCCTCTTGTTCGGCATTTATTTCTCAGATGTTAAAGCAAACATGGGAGGGCTGTGGCTGACAAAGTTCGCAGATGACTGCAAACTAGGCGCCATAGTCGATACACCAGCAGACACACACATCCTACAAAAAGGCCTCACAGAAACGGACAGCTGGTGCTGGAGTCATGGCCTTAAAATAAATGTCAAAAAAATGTATAGTCATCCCCTTTGGGAAAAACAAAGTACCCACAAATTATCACATAGACAGCAACCCACTGAGTACGGAAAAAGTAATCAGAGACCTAGGAACCCAAGTCGACAGCGACCTCTCATTTGACACCCACGTTGCCAAAGTGGTTACAAAAACATTCTACCTTGCACACCTCATCATGAAGGGATTCACATCCAGATCCAAGGATGTCATTGTACCCCTATATTCCTCCCTCATCAGACCCATGATTGAGTACAATGCCCCATTTGGTATGTACCTCACCCAGCATTTGCAACAGCTGGAGAGACCACAAAAATACCTCACCAAGAGGAACATATGTCTTATTCTGCCAGACTAAAGAAACTTCAGCTCTATTCAGCAGCATACAGCCTGCTCAGAGGTGATCTCTGCCTGACATACAAGGCCATGTCCAATCAGGATCTGATGGACATGCTCCACCTCAAAAAATCCAAATCCATCAGGACCACGAGAGCTAAAGACTTAAACCTCGACACAAGTATGAATAGGACATGCTGGAGGGATAGATTCATAACCCAGAGGCTTCCCATGCTTTGGAATAAGATCCCAGTTCGTATTAGGCAGAGCCCCTCACTGACTCTCTTCAAGAGAAATCTTGATGAGTGGATGGAAGATCGTAAGTTTACCCCAGGGGTCCCATCTGTGTCACTGCTAGACAGGGGCACAGTAAACTAATTCTATTACATAAGGGGACCTTCATTGTGTCACTACTAGACAGAGGCACAGTATTCTAAATTTATTCTGTACATTTTTTGTACCATTTCATGGGGTGGCAAAAGCCACATCACTATGGCTAGGCTTACAAATGCCCCAGGGCAGATAGCCTAGTACTATACTATGAAACTATGAATACTATATATATATATATATATATATATATATATATATATATATATATATATATATGGCATATGCACACAAGGTGGAGGCAATTACATAGACTCCATCAGTGTCTATATTGCACTTGTGTGTTGTTCTTTACCCAGATATTGGTATGCTTCCTGCCAGTGCACAGCCTTGCATTCCTTAGCCTTTATTATTCATATATTTAACACCATTTAGTTCATATTCCATGTCACTGGTGTGGATCTGTGTGGTGAGCATTGTTTCTCTTTAGCTTATGTGATGCCATTGTATATCACACATCTATGTTGCTATATATCTGAACACCCATCTGTGTTGCCTCTGACATGGAAAACAGCTAACAGCCAATCAGAATACTACTTCTTTCTATGTCTGGCATGAGAAGAATTAAAAGAATTACAGCAAATTTACCTCTTCTAGCAAGATAAACTTATTTCAAAGTGTTCTCAACAGAAGAGAAAATGCTTGGTATAGTAAGCAGTTACAAATATCAATACAAATCAGCGATGTGGTAGCTCTAGATGTTAAAAAAAAATAATTGCTTCACTGAACTTGAAGAGATGCATTTAAGGTCAAATTCAGTAATGTAAGTCACAGCAGTAGTACTGCTATGGAGCTGACAGCAAACTATAGATCAATCACTTGCTTTCCAATGATGTATAAACTATACCCTGGAATTGATGCCGACAACGTTTATAGTCATTTAGAAGAAAACTCAATCAAGGCAATAGAAAAAAAAGGGTAACAAAAGAAAGTCATATAGAAAAAAAGGATCATTTGTTGTTAAATAAAGTCATAATGGAGAACTGCAAAAATGGGAAAAATCTAAGTATGGCATGGATAGACTACAAAAAAGTATTTGACAGCATCCCACATTCATCAATAAAAGAGTGCTTACAAATATATAAGATACACCTTACACTGATCAATTACATTACAGTGACCATGAAACAGTGGCAAACCACTTTGCAGTTAAGCCAGGATAAAGGACAAATTATTATCCCAGAGATACAATCATAGGATCATAGGAGGTTACTAGGCTAATGGCCCTGGGGGCCCTTACAAGCCTAGCCAAGAGTTTATCTACAAAAAGGAACCCTCAGTCAGCACCTGTCACCCCTGTCAATGAGGGACAAAGGTGGAACCCCTCAGACAAATTTGTGGTTTCACATCCACTCGTCAAGCCTGCGCTTGAAGAGGGTCACCAAGGTACTCTGTTTGACATGTATGAGAAGTCTATTCCAAACATGGGGCAGCCTCTGTGAGACAAATTCAAAGTGGGATTTTCCAGGGTGACTCTTTAGACATTGCTCTTTTGTCTTGCTATTAACCCATTAAGCTGTTTACTTAACAGATTAGGTCATGGCTACAATCTGGCTCCTAAAAACAGTAAAGTGTAAAGACTTAGCATCTGCTTTTTGTGGATGATTTAAACTGCATAGTTCATCAGATGAGGAACTGAAAGCAGAACTGCAAGTGGTCAAAACTTTCTCAGATGATAAGAATGTCATTTGGTCTTGATAAAAGTACAAAAGCAACATTTAAAGCAGGAAAAATGCAGCACCAGGAAAATATCAGTCTGAGATAGGAATGTGATATAAAGGAATTTGAGAAAGAGGGAGTGTGTAAATATTTGGGAATTGATGAAGGTTAAACAATAAAACATGTATAAATGTGAATAAAACTTAGTAAAGAATATTTTAGAAGAGAAAAATTAATACTGAAAACAGGTCTGATGTCTAGGAACAAAGTCCAAGCTATAAATCAATTTGCTCTTCCTGTCATAACTTACAGTTTAGGAGTGATTGACTGGCCCCAAAAGGTATTGGATCAGTTGGACAGGAAAAGAAGAAAAATGTTTCACGCTTATCAAATGATATATAAAAATGAGTGTATACCAAGATTACATATTCCACTTTCTGAAGGAGGTATGGGCCTCCTCAAAACTGTAATCGTAGGACTGCATACATATCTGATGACCTCACAAGATCCAAACATAGTGAAAGTTTTAAAGCATGAAAAGAATAAGTATATCGGTGTCAAGCGAGAATGGAAATTAAACCAGAAGTAGATAAAAATCAGGCAGCAACTGAATGTGCCAAAAACAAAAGAAAGAATATAAGGTGAAAAATCAGACGAGAAGGCAAGAAATGTGGAAAATGCATAAATATAGTTGCAATTACAGAAAACTCTTGGAACAACCTCATGTCGATCAGAATCAAATGTAGGAATGGTTAAGCAGAAGTGAATTTAAACCAAAGATGAAAGGCTAATATTGGCAGCCCAGGATAGTGGACTATGTACACGTTGGTTTACAAAGTCCATTGAACATGTGGGAGAAAGAGACAAATGTTGGTTTTGTAAAAACAGAATTGGAAACAGTCGCACATTTTGCTGCTGAGTGTGACATACTAATGGCAGAAGGACTGCATACTGAAATGCATAATAATATGGCAAGACCATTGCACTGGGAATTGTGCAAACATTATAATATTGAAGTAGCTGAGAAGCATTGGAAACATGAGCCAGAAAGCATTATATAAAATGATAACGTTTATATCACACGGGATCATCCATTACCAACAGTTCAAAAGCTAGATGGCAGAAAAACAGGTATAGTAGTGCATGAAGAGAAGACAAAAGTAGCATTGATCATTGAAATTGCTACACCCAGTGCCTACAGTGTCTTACATACAGAGAGATGCATAGTCATAAAATACCAGGATTTACAGGCAGAAATGAGGACAATGCGGAAGAAGGATATCCAGACAGTTCCAATAGTAAGTAGTAGGAGCAATGGGTCTCATAAAAAAGAATTTACAATCATACTTAGATATGTTACATATATATATGTAAGTCTATATGAAGTGCAGGAGTCAATTCTGGGCACATTGCAGGTGCTGCAAAAATCACTTCTGGCTAACATCAAAGATTGAAACAATACAAATTTCATGAACTTTAAACATACTTTGACTTAGGAATGCGGTCCATTCCTGTCATGGTATTAGAAACCCAAAAGTCAGAAAGTAACTTTGTTTTTTGCCTGACATGAGCAGATGCCCATAATATGATGTTGTCTACCTAACAGAATTCTTGGATTGCAGTTAACCTATAGAGTACTGCTGAAAGAACATTTATGCATTGTAAATGTGTTCTTGGTCTTGCTCTGTTATTCAACACTGCTACAATCATCAGAAGACACTGAAGGGAAAAAAGACGGTAACTATGAAGCTCCTTAATGCCTGCCTTCTCTGTTTTCTTCTGTCACTCTCACTGGGGAAATGTGACTGATAAGCTTCATTACACAGTGTTTCAGTGATGTTAACACGATGAAATGTCCTAAGTATGAGTTAAGTGCCTGACTTTGATTATCAAGAATTATTATTTTTAGTAATGTAGGTACTACTGTTAAGTAACATGCTACCAGTACTATTTCACTGATTACTGTTTATCATGAATTTGTAATCAGTGGGTGTGCTGTGCTTTGTAAATATTTATTGATACTTGCAGTGGTTTACCCAAAAACATGAAGTAGGAGAAACTACATGTTGCCAAGATGGGGTAAGCACAGAAGAATCATATGCCAGCCTGTGAATAGTTACTTCTGATATTTTGAAGGAAACCTACATTACAAGAATTGTTCTTACCTTTAAAACCATCTTTATTGTTCTCATCTGTATGTAGAACTGATATGGCAGACATTACTCCGTAACAAGAAACTCCAACACCCAACAAGCTCTCCTTACTCAGGAGAATGTAGACATCTGAGCCGTTTAAGACATGGTTTAAAGCTGCAGAAAGTACTCTGCCAGTGCTAGGCTACAGTTCCTTAAACACATTTAGACCATCAGCTGCACAGACAAGGACAAAAGGTGGAGGTGTCTCATCCACATTAGCAACAAGTATACCTCAAGGCTAGTTAAACAGGATGATACCCTGGGGTTCATTCATGAGCAAATCACCCTAGACAGAGTCCTTTACCATATCTTAGTAAGCTATAGGTCACCATTTATATCACAAGAATCCCACAACTCTTAACTAGATCTACTGGAGGCACTCTCCATCCAACCAAACATTCTAATCATAGGAGACTTTAATTACCCCCTCTATAGACTGGCAAACATATACTGCTTCCTACTTGCAGGCACAATGTTTCCTGGACTTTATCACAAATCCCCTTGATCAGTTAGTGTGCCCTCCAATCAGAGGTTCAAATATACTGGACCTAGTTCTCAATAATATGAGAGAGCGCTGCATCCCTCAGCCCCTCTGTGTCACATCCTCACTGTGAGGACATTTCACAAAGCTGTTTCCTCTGAAATAAAAATAAACTTGGAAAACTCAGCAAAACCTGTTGCAGTTAGGAACTATTCTAAAGCAAACTACATCCTATTAAGCAACAGTCTGTCAAAATCCAATGCCCTACCTAACCCTGAGTTCACAACAGTTTATGCAGAATTGTTCACAGAAACATTGTTCAAACAAGAAATGGCTGCATAGAAACTGCTGTACCTACCAGAAGTAAGCCCAAAACAAACCCCAAAAACAAACCACACTGGTGAAATCATAATCTTAGTAGGGTACATAACAAAAAGAAAAAATCATGGGCAAAATCAGAAAGAGCGACTCTCATAATGACAGCAGCTCACTACAGGAAACGAACAGGGCTAATTATATCCAACAAAGCCTACTACAAGGTCAAAATATTACTGTCTGTGTGTGGGATGTCAGAAGGCCCCCCCACACACACACAACATGGCTTCCGTTCTTCCCACAGTACTAACACGGCACTGCTAACCTATATAGATACTGTCAATAAAGCTAGAGATAACAGCAAACTAGTCTCCTCCTTATTTTTATACTTGACTAAAGCCTTCAACACAGTTTGTCACAGCAAACTTCTACTTAGATGGTCTTCATCTGTCACCTTGGGGATTTTAGCTACTGGCAAAGGCTCTTGCCACCCCCATAGTGCCTTTTTTGTCACTGTCACAGGGACAAAATTCCCGATGTAAAAATGTCATAAAAAAAAACCTCAAGATTATGCTGCTAAATGTTAGGAGTCTTAGCATGAAACAACACTCACCGGAAGTATTCCTCACCTTGGAAGATGCTGACATCTGTGCAGTCACAGAGACCTGGTTCAAGGCAGTGGAGATCACCCCAGCCATACCGGGTTACACCTCGTACCACACGTTTGGACCATGAGTGGAAGGTGTGAAAATTAAAAGAGGTGATGTATCAATATTCATTAAAGATAAATACATCTCCAGATTGGTTAAACAGTGTGATTCCCTGGAGACACTTCAGGTGCAACTAACTGATGGTAGGACACCTGTTCAAGTCATTGCCAGCTACAGGACCCCCACCATGAATCAAGGCACCCAATCTGCCAACTTGGATCTACTGGAACATATCAAGATACATCCAAACACCATGGTTCTGGGTGATTTAAACTACCCATCCATTGATTGGGTAAATTACCTGTGCTGAAACCACTTGCCCAAAGTCCCTCAAGTTCATTAACTCCAATGACTGGACCAGCTGGTGGACACCCCAACTAGGGGAGCCAACATCTTGGATCTGGTGCTTACCAATATGGGGGACTGCTATAGCACCCCCTCTGTGAGGTCTTCCATTGTCAGATCTGACCACAAATCGGTCTCATTCAAAAAACTATCACACTAGACCCCCCCCCCCAGCAGAAACTAAACTAAAAAACTTCTCCAAAGCAGATTATATCCTTCTCAGGGATGGTATAAATAGCTTCAGTCCACCTCCCCCCTCAGATGTAACTGTCAACTATGTCCACACCAATGCTTTTTACAAACACCTGTATAACTGCATTGATGCAGCCGTACCTGATAGAACCAAAACAAGTTCTACAAGGAAGAGCAAACCTGCCTGGTGAACAACTGCCATTAACAGGCTTAACAATAAGAGGAAGAAATTGTTGTCCAAAAGTGAGAGGGAGTGTGCCCTAAACTGGAAACACTCTCTCCTCAGCTTAAATAAGCTAATAAGACTTCTTGTGAAGTCCTCCAAAGCAAACTATAAATCCAAATTAGTGTCCTCAACTAAGGATAACCATAAGGCATTCTTTAGTAACATCCGTAGCCTAAAAGGTAAGACCCAGATTTGCACCAAACTGGTAGTTAATGATACAACATACACTGAGCCTGTGGACATAGCAAACCTGCTAGCTGACAGGTTCTGTGAAAACTTCACTCCCTGTCCCCACCACATATACCCCATGACATTCCTTCCACCTGTCCCCCACCTTGTATCTCTAGAGAGTAGGTCATAAATGCCCTCTCTAAGGCCATAAACACAGCATCTGTGGGACCTGATAACATCCCAGGCTGTGTCTTACATGGGCTCCAACAAGAATTAGCAACATCACCGGGTACTCTTTTCAAGACTGGTCTAAGCACCAGCTTCATCCCAGCTGAATGGGCAACTGCCACTGTTATCCCCTTGCACAAGGGTGGTGCTTCCACTGACCCCAGGAACTATAGACCTATTAGCCTGTCTAGCCTTATCTGCAAGGCCATGGAGCAAAACATCATGGACCTTAAAAACAAAGATATAGGTAATTTCCAAACACTTGCCCCTACTCCATTTGGATTTGTCAAAGGGAGATCATGCCTGTTAAACCTGGTGGACTTCTTGGTGACAGTCACCAGAGCCCCGTACTTGGCCAAGGCTTTTGACACTATTTCCCCCTCAGGTATTATTGACAAACTCACCCAGCTAGGTATCAAACCTTATATCGTTTGATGGATCACAAACTGGCTCACTGGTAGAACCCACACAGTCAAAATAGGGAAATCTACCTCCAACAGCAGACCCATAACCAGTGGTGTTCCACAGGGATCAGTCCTGTGACCACTACTGTTTGAAATCTATTTCTCCAAAGTACAAGCAAAAACTGAAGGTCTGTGCCTGACAAAGTTTGCTGATGACTGCAGACTGGGAGTGGTCATAGAATCCCCAAACGATGTCAACATCCTACAAGAGGGTCTTACTCAAACAAATGATTGGTGCCAAAGTCACAGCCTTAAACTGAATGCAAACAATGTATTATCATTCCCTTCAGTAAGAGTGATGTTCCTGCTAACTACCACATCTGGAGAAACATCCTAAGCATGCACCCAGTGGTCAGAGACCTGGGTACATAGGTTGACAGCAACCTTACCTTTGATCACCATGTCTCTGCAGTGGCAAGAAGGGCATTCTATATTGCTCATCTCATAAGTAGGGGCATTGCCTGCAGAAAGAAAGACGTTATAACCTCCCTATACTCTTCCCTCATCAGGCCAATAACTGAGTACAATGCCCCTTTTGGTATGTACCTTTCCAGGCACCTGCAACAATTGGGGAGATCACAAAAGTTCCTCTGAAGGAGAATTCAAGGTATTCAGCATCTGTCTTATGTGGATCAGCTGAAATCACTGTCACTGTACTCCATTTTATGCAGACTACTCAGATGTGATCTCTGCCTTGCATATAAGACAAGCTCTGACTCTGTTTTATCGGAAATCTGCATATCCGTAAGTCCAATGGCTCATGGGTTACTCTGTGTAAAGACCTTAACCTGGTATGTGACATTAATAGAACCTGCTGGAGGGACAGGTTTGTCTCCCAAAGGTTATCATCCCTGTGGATCAGACTCCAATTCATGTTAAGCAGAGTACCTCTTTGGCCCTATTCAAGCACAGTCTGGACGATTAGATAGGTAACTGTAAATTCACCCCAGGGGATCCACCTGTGTCTCTCTTGGACAGGGGCAATAGGTACTGATGGTGGAAACAAGGGCAAAACACAGCTAGGCTTGTAAGGGCCCTAGGGACATTAGCCTAGCAGCTTCCTTCCTTCCTTCCTTCCTTTCTTCCTATAACAAAATTGCTTAATTTGCAGCAAATACCCATTTCAGAACCCACCACTGTGTAGCACTAAAAAGCCTGAACTGGTTGGAACCACACCATCAACTAACATCTACACAGCTTCTTAATACCTATAAAATTATCCAGAATCCATCTGCGTGTCCAGCACTAAATAGCATTCTGCACAGCTATGTTCCTAGTTTGTCATTACGATCCAGTGACCAAAAATTCCTGTCTGACAACAAACCTAGCAAGTCTGCTTGACATTGTCTGTACTTGTATCATGCTGCTAAGGCCTGGAACTCCTTATCTTTATCCATCATGTCAATACCCTCCCATCCTTCAAAAGCATTCTGAAAGGCTTTCTAGACAAAATCTGGCTCTGTTCTTTCTCATCACCAGGATAAACAATATCAATAAACATGAACAAATACCTGCTCATACCTTACCTAGGTCTATCCCTTGGGTGCTGTGCTTCCCCAGCTTTGGTGTACACACTTTGTTTGCCCTGCCTGTTCGTAAGGCACTAACATTGTGGAACTGCCCTGTCCTGTTGGCCAGCTACCTCATCCCATCTCATAACAGCCGTCTTCACCCTAAACTAAGGAAGTGATTCATATCTCGCCCTGAGAAATAGCCCCGCAAGGACAATAAAAAGGAAGATATTGCCCTGCCTGTTCGTAAGGCACTAACATTGTGGAACTGCCCTGTCCTGTTGGCCAGCTACCTCATCCCATCTCATAACAGCCATCTTCACCCTAAACTAAGGAAGTGATTCATATCTCACACTGAGAAATAGCCCCGCAAGTACAATAAAAAGGAAGATAGTATGTGTTTTATAACTTCTGTCAATAAAAGCTGCACTGTATAAACTTTTGTAGGTTTTAAAGTACACCTTCCTGCCAGGGAGACCAACAGCCATAATCTTCCGATTTCTCTTCTTAGACCACCTTCCCTCCTACACC
This sequence comes from Protopterus annectens, assembly GCF_019279795.1. Classification (NCBI taxonomy): domain Eukaryota; kingdom Metazoa; phylum Chordata; order Ceratodontiformes; family Protopteridae; genus Protopterus; species Protopterus annectens. The sequence goes on along the minus strand of NC_056725.1, from coordinate 186,460,404 downwards.
ACTATAAATACCTAGTATCCCTTAAGTCCTCCTCTATTTCCAAGACCAGCTACCTCCTAAAGGAATCTATTGTAGCTATATAGCCTTTGGCCACTAAGTGGCACCCTATCCTAGATGTAGCATTCTGTCTACATATACATCATACACGAATATAGACTCCTTGCTTGTAAAGTCATAGTCCCACTTCATTCCTCTATCACCTTACTCTGTACCAACTCAGCTACCCTCTCCCTATCCCTACTATCAAGACTAACACCTTCTACCCGTTTCCACCTTCACTTACCTTAACCTCAGCTCTCCACTGATTCTTCTCCTTGTGCTCACTACAAGCGCTCACTCCTTCTGTAGCTCTACCTGCTCCATTCGCCCTGCGGGCTCACTCTGCTCCCCTACCCTGCCCCCAATTTCCACCTGCCCCCAGTGCATCTACATTTATACACACTAACCACACCCTCTATCCTTACAATAAATTACAACCAACCCCTTAAAGTGCTACAAACCACTTCCTACTACTCATTATCCAACTGCATCCATCCCTGTATACTAACCTACGTATTTCTTCTACTATGCCACCTATCATTACCCTCACACACTTTAATCTCTTACTTCTACTATCAGTACTTCCTCTTTTAGCTGTACCCTATCTTCTTACTTTTTATGAACACCTTAACCACCATCAATTTCATATCCCCACAAAACAAGCCTTGACACCAGCACTTATCATCTCTTATAGCCATAATCAAACATCCCTTCCTCCAAACTATTTATTAGCCAAATTTCATAGACTCACTCATATCACATACCACAGCACCAAAGCAAGAAAGCCTCGGAACTTTATATGTAAAGCTTTACTTTTTAATCTATCAATACAAGTCCACTCCTTAATTGATGGGGACATACACCCAAACCCTGGCCCAAACCATACAACTACCACACAGCCTACCACACCAACCTCTACTAATGCACAGCTGATCACTAAACCTCCTAACTCTCTCCTAATAGCTCACCTCAATATTCAAAGCATTAATAATAAAACTGCCCACCTACATGCCCTCATGGATGTACATTCATTCGACATCCTCTGTCTCTCTGAAACATGGATAAAGCCAACAATACAAGACACAACTGTCATCCCCCCAGGTTATAGTATCCTCAGACAGGACCATAACTACAAGAAAGGAGGAGGAGGAGCTATTTTATATAAATCTGAATTACAAGTTACTGCCATAAACTCTAAACCTCCTCTGACTAGCAATGCTGAAATTCTCATCTCCAAAATTCAACTCATCAAATGTAAATCCATTTACATCATCTGTATCTACCTTCCCCCAGGCAACAATATTAACACCTTAGAGGCTATCTTAAGTTGGATATCCTCCACCTACCCACAAGAAACCATAATTCTTGGGGACTTTAACATAAACTGGTGGAGTTGCACATCTGATCAGCCTACTACCCATATCAACCTACATGGTTTCAAGCAAACCATTACATCCACCACTAGAATCAACAAACATAATAGCAATGACAGCACCCTAGATTGGATTCTTACAAATAGTCATAACCAATCTTATGAAGTAGGGACACTCCCTGAAGATATAAGTGATCACTCTCTCACCTATTCAATCAGATATAAGACTGACATTCCAAACCCAGCCATTTATAAGAAAATAAGGTCCACCAAACATTTCAACCCCGACAACCTTCTAAAAGAACTCAAAGCTTGTGACTGGTCACCCTTGAAAAGCCTGCCATTAGATGATGCCGTTCAATACTTCAACACTAAATTTTTAACCATACTGGATTGTCATGCCCCAACACGAACAATACGAACTAGGGCCAAACCAGCCCCCTGGCTCTCCAAAACTACCAAACAAAACCTCACAAATTCTGGTCTGGCATAAATAAACTATTGCACCCAGGTCACACTATTACTCCCACCCCCTCAGGTTCTGATCTCAACAGCCCTATCCAAATTGCCAATTCCTTTAACACTTTCTTCACAGACACCATTCAATCTTTAGCCAAACACTTATCTCCTGACACTACATCTGCTGCTAACTCCATCCCTAACAGCCCCTCATTATTTCAATTCAAACCACTTCCAACATCCCTTATCTGCACCCTCATTCAGAAACTCAAACCCACAACCCTTGCTGCAGATTTGCTACCTGCAGAATACCTACAAAAAACCTCCAAAGCCATAGTCTACCCCATATCCATTCTCATTAACAGAACTATTTCAGAAAGTACTATTCCATCAATCTGGAAAATCTCACATATCATCCCCCTGCACAAAGGTGGGAATTCCAAAGAGCTTTCTAACTCCAAGCCTATAGCTATTCTATCCCCTCTAGCAAAAATCACGGAGAAATGCATTCACAAACAACTATTAAACCACCTACTAGAAAACAACCTACTGGCTACCTGCCAACATGGTTTCAGACCATTTCATAGCACCTCTTCTGCTCTCTTATCCTTCACTGACTGCATTAATAAATATCGTAATAATAATACTCTATCCTCAACCCTCTTCATTGATCTTTCAAAAGCCTTTGACATGGTTAATCACCAACTACTCATAAACACACTAAGAAACTTCTCACTGGATCCACTTGCAATACAATGGTTCCAGTCTTATTTAAATAACAGGCAACAGGCAGTATTATGGGAGAATAACCTAGCTTCCCATCTCCCAATTACCCTTGGCATTCCTCAAGGCTCCATATTGGGTCCTCTCCTCTTTTCTATTTTTACTAATAACCTACACTTTGTATTACCTCAAGCTACCTGTATCCAATATGCAGATGATTCAACACTCATATGTTCAGCCTCTTCTCTATCACAACTTCAATCCCTAACCCAAGATGTGTTTAGCACAGTTGAAAACTGGCTTCTTCACCGCTGTCTCATCCTCAACCCAAACAAAACAAAAATGCTACTATTTACTCCCACACACAGAGCCACTCCACTGCATTTCACTGTTACATCTAGCAATGGTACTATAATTACTCCTGATTCCACCACAAAACTACTTGGAGTACTAATTGATAACAACCTCACCTTTGAACCCCACATTAACAACACTATAACAACAGTAAATAAGAAACTAGGTTCCCTCTACAGGATCAAACCATTTCTAACTCCACTAGCCAGGACCACCATTGCCCGTACCCACTTAATCTTAACCCTACTATATGCTTGCCCTATCTACACAAAACTATGCAAAAGCAATCTGAACAAGCTAGCCAGTTCATACAATAACATTGCTAGATTTGCAACTAGTTCCACCTATAGAACCCATCATTGCAATAATCTGAATCAACTAGGATGGTTAGAATTGTCAAATCTTATTCTGTTCTACCAACTTACTATTGCCCATAAGATACTGCATCATCCTACAAATACTCCTATACTTACTAACTTAATCTCCCCCTACTTTAACCTGAAGACCCTGCGCTCATCTAATAAAATACTGGTAAACACAAGTAAAACCAATAATCTAGCTGGAGACTCTCTGTTCTCTAACACAGTGGGCAAAATTTGGAACTCCCTCCCAAATGACCTAACCTCCCTACCCTCAACTACCTTATTTAAAACCAAACTCAAGCCATACCTTAAATCACAATGGCTGTGTCCCTGTGTTAACCCAGACTAACTAACTCCCTTGTCACTAGACACTAATCTCCTCATCAACTTTAACTCAATGATCTTTTACTAACAATATAGTGTGTTAACTCTTTTAGTGTAATATTGACCTATTTCACATACCTCATATATTATTGTCAGTATATCTATACCCAATTTGCAAGTAATATTGTGTTTCTTAATTACTCAGAAGCTAAAAATGTAATTTACTAATATGTACTTGACATTGTCTTTATTGTCTTTTATCCCTTACTAATAGGTTTTGATGTAATGTAATGCACTATTTGTACTTGCCAAATCATGGTAATGTACCTATGAATTTGTATTTTGTTTTTTCTATTCTAATGTGTGGAGCTTTTCTCCCCGGGCCTCCACTGAAAATGGACATAAATCCAGTTGGACCAGCCTGGTCAACAAATGTAAAATAAATAAAATAAAAATACATCTCCTTACTGACCCTTCTTCACTCATTTCCTTACTTCTATCAATTTCTTTCCCCTGGCTTTCTCTCCAAATATACTATAGGCTTGCTTTTCTCTCACTTTGTATTGCAATTCCTGTTTGTATTATACTAGCTTATCTTTAATTTCTCTATAAACTGCTTAAAATTTCTCTGACTATTAAATCATTGTCATATAACTCGTATCTATTCTTCACTGATATTTTCATATTATGTCTAATGGGTCTATATTAGAACACGGAATGTTCAAAATTTCGAGTGTTCTAATATCGACCCATTTTCAGCGAACGCTGAAAATATCGAAGAAACAGAAAACCAAATTTTTTCCTAGGGAAAGAATTCAGTTGTCCATTTCTGTTGCTTCGGTATTTTTAGCGGTGTGGTGGAAAGTTATGGGTTTGTGTGGACGTGAGGGTTAGGGTGGGTTAGGTGAGTTAGGGTTAGGGCACAGGTCAGGTAAGTGTGCAATTGTTTGGACGTGAGGGTTAGGGCAGGGTAGGTGAGTTAAGGTTAGAGCGCGGGTGAGGTGACTGTGCGATAGTGACGGACCTTAGAGTTAGGGTTAGGGTTTGGGTTAAGGTAAGTGGATAGTTAGTGGTGTATGTATAGTTTAGTGTAGGGTTAGGTGTAAGAGTTTAGGTGTATGTGTGTGGATTACTGTTTGTTTGGTGTGCTTGTGTTGTGTGTATGATTTTTGGAACAGCAAATTTTTTCCCCAGGAAAAAATTCGCTGTTTTGTATGTTCGATGTTTTACATTTTTGATTAATAGGGTTCGATATTAGAACACTCGAAATTTTGGAAGTTCGATGTTCTAATATAGACCCTGTCTAATTTGGTATAATTATTTAAACAATGTTTGTTTTTTGTACTATTTTTAAAGACTATCAAGTTATTGTTCTTGAAATATTTTGCAATAGTTTGGAGCTTTTCTACTCAGGCCTTCACTGAAAATGAGCTCCTACCCAGTCGGACTTTCCCAGTCATCAAATGTCAATAAATAAATAAATATATAAGATAGCCTTCCAGACTAAAGACAACCACAAGGCCTTTTACAGCTATGTCCAAAACCTCAACGGTAACATGCAGAGTGACATAGCAAAACTGCTGGATAACAAATTCAGCTCAAACTTCAACCCTCTCCCCCCTCGCCACCTCCTGGGGTAATTCTTACTACCATACCCCCCACCTATTAGCATGGAGCAGGTCATAGCAGCACTCACCAAGGCCAAAAAACAATATCCCAGGCTGTCTCCTAAATAATCTGAAACATGACCTATCAGAGTCACTTGAGCTATTTTTCAACTACAGCCTCAAAACAGGCTATGTACCAAATGATTGGAGGATGGCAATTGTTATCCCCCTTCACAAGGGTGGACCATTAATTGTCCCCAGAAACTACAGCCCCATTAGTCTGACTAGTCTAATATACAAAACCATGGAACAAATTATGATGAAAATAATCAAGAAAGACATTGGCAACCTACAGACACTAGACCCATCCCAGTTTGGTGTTGTCAAGGGAAGGTCACACCTACTCAACCTGACAGGCTTCTTTGAGAAGGTAACCAAGGCAATGGATGAAGGGAAAATGGTTCATACTGCCTACCTAGATCGGGCTAAGGCATTTGATACAATACCCCACTCTGGTATTGGTATTGTGGACAAAATCACCAAACTAGGTGTAAATCCATTCTTAACTCACGGGACTGCCAGCTAGCTCACAGACAGGAGCCAAGAAGTCAGGATTGGTGAGACCACCTCCACCAAGAGGCAGGTCACCAGTGGAACACCACAGGGGTCTATGCTGGGTCCACTCCTGTTTGGCATCTACTTCTCAGAGGTTAAGGCTAATGTGAAGGGCCTCTGGCTCACCAAGTTTGCAGATGACTTCAAATTTGGATCTATCATAAATTCCCCCTAGGACACCAACATCCAGCAAGAGGGTCTAATGCAGACAAATAACTGATGTCAAAGCCATGGATTAAAACTCAATGAAAAGAAGTGCATTATAGTGCCTTTTGGGAAAATGTCCACCCAGGCAAATTACTCCATTGATACGACACCCCTAAGAGTTGAACCAGTAGTTAGAGATCTGGGAATATATGGAGACAGTAATCTGGCCTTTGACCAGCACGTAACCAGGTTGGTAGGAAAGGCATTCAACGTCATTCAGTTTATGAGTATGGATATGGCATCCAGTTCCATGAAAGTTATAGTACCACTCTACTTGTCCCTTATCTGACTCATCATTGACTGCAATGCATTTTCAGTATGTGCCTGACTAGGCATATGCTACAGCTGGAATGCCCGCATAGGTCCCTCACCATAGGTCCCTCACCAACAGAATCCAGGATATTAACACATTATCCTATACAGACTGCCTTAGAGCCTTGTCTTTATACTCGGTTTCCTGCAGGTTCTGAGATCCAGTATGTGCTTAGCATGTAAGACATCATTAGATCCAGCCTTGATGGAGCTTTTGCACATCTGCAAAATGAATAACACCAGAAACACCGGATCCAGGGATTTAAACTTTACTTGTAACATAAATGGAATACACTGGCAAGACTGATATTTGTCTCAAAGGATCCCCATGCTCTAGAATAGGCTCCACATCTATGTAAACCAGAGTCCATCACTAACCCTCTTCAAATGTTACCTTGACCATTGTATGGGAACTCATAAATTCATGCTTGGGATGGCCCCAGTGTCTTTTATAGAAAGAGGGTGACAGTAAGCATTCCATAATATTGGATGGGAAATTGTAAATTTCCTCCTGGGCTGGCTCCCATGTTATTCCCTAACTAACATACCCCCACCTCACATAACGTTTTAACAACCCCCTAACATACCTCTGCAATTTAGATGCAATTACAAGTAGACGAAATTGGGATGGATTGTACGGCTAGGCTTATAAAGGCCCTGGTGGTTATTAACATAGTATATAGCAATGAACCTACCTATGAACCTAAATCTGCCTGTGCATATTGCTTTTTCTTTTGATGGCAATATAGTATATAATGCATTTTGTGCATGTGACACAGTTTTTATACATCTGTCAGACTACACAGTTTAATATGTAAAGACAGTTTGTATGATTGTCAAATATAAAACTACACTCTGCATGGATAAGTAATGGCTGTGCAGCTATGCACTGAAGTTTTTTACTGATCTTTCTGTTGATACAGAAAAGTTGAAATTTGGTTGTCCCACTGGGTGAATCTTCTTAAAATGGTAATTTCATTTTACAGCCAATTAAAATACACTCTTTATGAACTTAGAAGGTAGATTTCAGCACCAATAGCATGTTTCTTTTTTAATTTATCTTTACAGAGTGATGAGGAAAACACCGAATAATATGAGCATGATAAGCTCACTAAGTATTCCAACAGATAATACATTTTCTGTAATATTTGTAGATGTATGGCAGTATAGTTAAAATGAGTGAAGGGTATTGCACTTAAATATTTACCTATCAATCAACTTTATTATGGATTGCCTTGCAAATTGCATTAATAAGAACTAAAGTATGGAAAGATAAAAACAAATATACCATACAGGATTATGATCAGGTCGCTGATCATAACCTGTTTATTATGTGTTCAAAGCACTGATGTCAAGTAATTCACCTTAAGAGCAAAGCTGTCGAGAACACATAATATAGAATTATTATCCGTGAACCAATCATAGTTGTTTGTAGTATATGCAGCTTTATTTGTTCCATGTACTACTAGTTACAGAAAAAAAACATTAAGTGTTTTGAAGTCTTTCAGAGCCATAAAGCACTTAAGGGAGCGCTGTCAGAAAGGCAGTGTAACACTTTTCGTTACATTTACACTAACCTTTCATGCCTCTCAATGGTCCATCAAGGGTGGGTCTAAGATGGCCTTGTACACCAGATACAGCTCACCTCTGAGCAGTCTGTACGAGACTGAGTAGAGGGACAGGGCTTTTAGCCTATCTGTATAGAAAAGGTGTATCAGACCCTGGATTTTCCTGGTCAGAAACATCTGTGGTCTCTCCAGCTGCTGCATGTGCTTGGCAAGGTACATGCTGAAGGGGGCATTGTACTCGGTAATGGGTCTGATAAGGGAGGAGTACAGGGATGTTATGACCTCCTTGTTCCTGGATGAAATACCCTTATTTATGAGGTGGGACACATAGAAAGCCTTCCGTACAGTGGAGGCAATGTGCTGGTCAAAAGCAGATTGCTATCAACCTGTGTGCCCAAGTCCCTCACAAATGATTGTATGCTTAGTACATTGTTATTAATGTAATTAGTGGGGATGCCATTTTCCCCAAAGGGGGTAATGATGCATTTCTTGGCATTCAGTTTGAGACCATGCTTTTGGAACCAATCATTAGTTTGGGTAAGGCCCTCTTGCAGGATGTTCACAGCACTAGGGGGAATTTAAAATAGTGCCTAGCTTCATCATCTCATCATCTTCTTCACAGATGATCAAATGAAGGCCTACCAGTGCTAGATAATGCCAACAGAGGACAGGACCAAACTTACGAAGCAATCATGTGAAAGGCAAACAACCAAGCACAATGCCAAACAGAAGTACTGCAGAAAAGCAACAAAGGCTGATACATACACAAGTAGGTGTACACAACCCACACAAATGTGTAATGGAATGTGCATATGTTACACACATATGTCATGTCAAAGGCAACACACAAGTGTAGGTGTGTATGTATGTATGTCTGCCATTGGCCTAAATGGAATGTACATGAAAGCAAGGTTGATACACATACACATACAAAGACATGTAAGAAAATTTTCAAAAATGTGGCAGTTCAACGTAATAAATATAGCAAGTTCAAAAACAAACAAAACAAAGTCCAAACTGGCCAAAATCTTTTATTATAAAACGTAAGCACTTTCAGGTTAAAAAAACCCTTCATCAGACAAACTTCATATAACCATTAAAATCTTTAAATATTAAAACAGTTCTAAAAACAACCAATTACTTCCTATACTTGACCCACATTTTCTTTAAGGCTGGTTTTAAAGGTACAGAGCTATTTAACCGAGGTGGGTTTATCAGCAGCCAGCTGTATGATCCATCTTAATTCTGCATACTCTGTATCATATATTGTTATGCAAATGTCAAATAAATAAAAGCAGATGTATGTCAACCATCCTGCTTATTACTGAGGAGAGATCACTCCTGTGAGCATCATTACAGCACATCAGCAGTAAGTTAGTGAATGCTCACGTCAAAGCTACAATTTTGTGTCATATACACGCATGTTCAGTTAATAATGTAAAACTATTTGCGGAATGTGTAAATTTATGTCAGTAAGTAATGGATGTGGAAATTTTACATGCAGTAATGTGTATAGTATATATATATTAGTATTGCCAACTCATGGCACACAACACCACATCCTGCCAGTGGGACATCATGACAACTGTCATCCAAAATAAATGGGGAATAACATGTCTGTCTGTTGCACATACCTGATATGACAATACACAATTCCAAGGCATATCACAGTGTTAGTGATGGAGTATGGACAACATATGTTGTTTGTCATTTGCCCCAGTAAAACACATGTTTACAGGCTACCACTTGTAGCAGTAGCTTCAGATTAATTGCTACAATGCATGGATAGTTGAATGTGGGAGGAAAGTGTAATATGTTAATTATGTGTCATGCACACTTTGCAACAGAGATACATGTCACATGACGATAACACATAAGCATGACAGATACATGGTATGCATGCACAAAAGTGCATATGCAGTCCACTCAATTAAATGACAATCACCATGTTGGCAGCATAACACAAGTGGGGCACACAGACAATATTTACAGACCAGAGGGACCAGGCTGGTAGGGCTGAGAATCCTGAATGACCTCACAAGCTATCTCCCTGAACGAATCACACATAGCCCATGCCATATCCTAAAAGAAGTACCCCATTTTGTTCCTTGTCTGTGTTCGGAGCACATTGGTCATGCCCTTCTGAATCTCCTACTGATAACTGCCTCGATTACAGTAGTGTCATCATCTCCTCCAGGGTGCAGTCATGATGGCTCAGGCAGGGATGGGTCCAGGTTATGCATCATCATCATCATCATTTTCACTGTCATCCTCAGAAGACTGTGGCAATGGCCTGGCATGTGATCATCATCTGATAGAAGAACATCCGCAGGTCCCATGCTCTGCCAATATTAACTGCAAAACACAACAGAAAAGAAAATCAAATGTTTATCATGCAGAACAGTCCAGCAGAAGCTAATATGAATATGATGACAGTTTACACAAAGGTTGACATATGCCCATTATGAACAGAGTTACCTCATAAATGGCTAGACCTAAATGTCCTATTTGTACACAGCATATCAGTACTGTATTGCGAACAATTTCATAGGCTTATAGAAACCCACCCAGGTCATTAGCTTTGTAAGAATGCATGAACGCTCAAATTAAGAGATTGTACTGTCTCCATCTAATGATGCATATGAACAGCCACTAAGTGTCCTTGTGAAAATGAGGAGAAAGTGATATGACAATATTGTAGACAATAGGCAAGCCATATGACAAACATCTGAGACAGGCAGAATAATATTTTGCTGAAGACAAATACATATAATGAATACAACAGTAACATATGTTTTATATGTTCAATCACCACAGCTTGGGACATATGAGAATCTAATATATCTAACAGTAGTGTATGTGTACAACTGTATGTATTAGCTACCAAAAATTATTACCAGTCAATAGCCTGCAAAACACAAACATTGTGAATATGCTTGATGATTATGAGCTACTGCAAACAAATGTCTGTCTGCATAACTGTCAGTAAACCTAGCCTATAATTATGTTTTAACAAAAACACCCAAAGTGTTGTAGACACATGCAGTATCAATGCTGAACTGCAAGGTGTGCCAGTTATAAACTGCTGCAAATAAATGTCTATCTACATAAGTATCAGTAAACCTAAACTGGAGCTGTGTTTTAACAAAAACAGAAGTAGTATCCAACTCAAGTATAAAATGTAAATAACTTAACAGTATCCATACATTTTATGTGGTTCAGTGTGTGTTCTTTTGGTTCCTGGTTTTTAACAAAAACAACCAAGGTGTTGTTGACAAATGTAATACCAGTGTTGAACTGAAGGGCATGCCACACTGTCTGCAAACAATAGTGCAAACACTGACATAGCAGACACCCATTAAGTCTGTGAATAGGCAGGCTATGTACAACAGATCAGTCACTGGAAAACACAGCCATGCATACAAGTGTGCCAATCCATGCATTATAATGAGCAGTCACAGCACTAATACTTATATACAAAACATCTACCTCAAAGTATGTGTGACAGATAGTCCAACCCAACTATTATTTAAGTTGTGGAGTACAATTCAAAACCCGTGTACTGAAACAATGACTTAATGCTACATGATAGATCAACATTTTTAGATTTCAAGTCTCAGTTGTAAACACAACTATAGTGTGATGATTTCACTTACCTTACTTATGCACAATGAGAATTCTAATCAATATACGTTATTGTGGAAAAACGGGTCTGTAAACAGGAGCAGATGCATTTCATTTCATAAAACAGAAAAAGTAATCAACACATGTACAGCCACTTGATGCACATGGCTCGATCCTCCTCCCCTGAAAACAGAAAAGCAAAAGTATGAATGATGTATTCCTCAAATAGCAGTGATACACATTGCTCAGAACAGTTCCTAGTCCACTTATTCCTAAATAACATTAGATAATCACCATGCATATTTCTCAGTGTTATATACAGGTTTTAACATGTTTAAACACACTAGAGAACATGAGATTCAAACCTGCAACTACAATGTACATTCAAACTCAGACCTTGAGAGTGACATGCTAACCCATCATACCTGCAAATACATCTTTTGAATGCAGTGAAAAGACTTGGTTTTATGGCATCACCTGGATGGGGTACAGACTACTAATATGGATCGTGGTTTAGGATTTCAAAGTATGAGCATTTGTTGGTCATGTATTTCAAGAATTTAAAAACCATCATTCATGCCAACACTTGGTTCAGAAACATTAACAGTAATGGAAATCATTCATTCTTCAGACAGTGGTACAGTGTCATGTATCACAGAGCTTCTCTGAACAGAGCCATACAACCTGCTGCACATAAGAGACACAGTAAGGCATGTGTGAGGACCATGATATTCCTTACCAAAGTGCACATCACTAACAAAATACATACAACTTCCCTGTTCTGCTTTTCAATTGTAAGTCTGCCCATCCCACTCCCTCAAAAGTTAAGGATGATGTTTTTCTTGAAGTGAATATAATATTTAATGATAAAACAGAACTTGATAGCACTTATACAATTTATACAATATTAACAAAAGGATTGATCAGACACACACACGCACACACACATATATGTATGTGTGTATATATATATATATATATATATATATATATATATATATATATATATATATATATATATATATAAAACATATATTTGTCATAGAGATATGGTCTGTAACAAGCTTTATTGACCCTGCTGTTAAATAACTGATGTTAATGGACCACTACAGATTACAAATATGCTGACAGGTATTTGACAAATAATCGAGTTATTCACAACCATGCCCAAAATATACATTATTATCAATAAGTGGATTATGCTTCACAAAATAAATGCTATGTGTGTATTAAACCAAGATAACAGTTTCAAATATGTGTCCCTTATGTGGATTTAAACCCACGATATGCCAAAACTTAGCTGTGCTGTCCTGTTTCTGTACAAAACAAGCTAACAGCCAGTGCACATTCTTCTTAAACAAATAGGTAAGGCTCTACAAATCCTATTGTTAGAAAGCTGATCTTAGCAGAGCATTACAAATTGTGGGCAGATTCATAGAAATCCGATGACTAGCTCATTTATTTGTAACCATGCACAACATAAACATTAATATAAATTATTGAAATATGCTTCTCCAAAGAAATGCTATGGGTGAAGTAAACCAAGATACCAATAATATATATGTTTCCCCTACGTGGATTGGAACTCACAGCATGCCAAAATTTAGACATGCTGGTCAGCTGTCTTAAGAGGCAGCAGGAGTTTTATTTTAAAAAACAGGTACTACAGGTGTTTATTAGAATTCCTGTGGAGAACAGATGAATACAGAAACTACTTATTGGACATTTTATTGTAAAGTAATAACAGCTGTCAACACATAACAGAAAACACACGTGTAAGCAGTCAGACAGGCATTCCTTTTTGGCTTAAATAAACATGACTGTGTACTTTATTTGGTGGAATGGATTAAAGAACTTCCGTATGGACTTTTATTCCAAAGTATAATGGTACAGTATGTGATATGTGTGGTACTATAATGGAAAAATTGCCAAGTGCACAGTCAACTGCAGCCTAGGCGCTATAGGTGTCACTGATGCATGAAGACAGTGGTTATGTGAAATTAAGTTGTTAGATGTTGTAAAACATATGAACATCTGCAAAGGTCATAATTATGAATATTATAAACATTATTAAATAAATTGTCAGCATGGGAATCCTAACCACAGTTATAAGGGCAGCAGTCACCAAGTCCACTTAATTATCCCCATGAGCAAATTGTCATTGAAGTTACTAAATGGACAGAGCTATAGCTGTAAAATCCATAGGAATGCTCAGGTATGCATAGAATATTGACATTTACTACAGGGATCCACAAGCTGCCTCTGCACCTCTGGGACCCTTCTTTGTAGCTTCAACGCTTCACTCCAATGCAGGTCATCATAGTAGTAGTGAACATGCACTCCAGTGTGGTAGATCCTTGTCCTTCTCTGGTGCTCCTTCATAATTCAGTTCTATACGTCTATCATGGTGAAGTTCCTGGGTCTTGCTCTCACCCTCTGCTTTAATCTGGCATAAACAAAAAAAAAAAAAAAACAGAAGTGACATGAAAGTAAGCTCATAGCATAAATAACATATATAACACAACCCAGAATTACTTTAGGCTGATAAATTACCAGGGTTTAATTCTAGTAATAGTATTAAACCAGTACTTAAAAGGAAGAGTGATTTTTTTTGTAGTGTTTTGTTCTGTAGTGGGTTTTTTTCGTACTTTATATAATGTATATTTTATAATATACCTTTTATTATACATGCTGAATATGATATTTTTATAATGTTTTTTTTTTTTCTTTCTCTGCTGTGTTATTGTTTTGGGGCTGTGTTATATATGTTATTTATGCTAGGTGCTTACTTTTATGTCATATGACTTTGTATTATTCCGACTGGCTAGTGCTTGTATTTTAAGTGAGAGAGTTGCACTACCTTTATTATGCATTGAGAAAAAGTTTTACACTAGAAAGCTTTGCCTTGTTTTATTGTGCTTTTATTAAAGTTTTGGACACTGGACTTCTTTTTTTTTTTTTTTTTTCTGGTACTTTTTAACTAGAAGTCCTTTAGCCACCAGAAGAGTTGTCTTCATAATTTTCATTTTTTTTTCTCTCTTCCTGTGCTGTATCCATTTACCAGCCATTGGATTTATAGCCCAGAGTTTCTATTACCACAGTTCAGAACATTGTTATTCATAACAGCATGAACCATTTGGATGGACTGCAGAAGTATTTGATGGTTAGTAATAACCCTGTTGTGAACTTACATGCTGGTACTGTCGAAACAGTGACTGCAAATAATAATAACTCGGAGTTAAATGAATTACATAGAATTATGAGATCATTTGAAATCAAAACTGAGATGTTTAAAAGATTGCAATGGCAAATATTAAGTTTTTATGCTTATTTGTACCCCTGATGGCCTGACGTCGTGGAGGAGGGGATGGCGGCTGATGCGGGACCCGGGACTTTGTTGGTCAGGCCAACTGGGGGGGGCGGCCTGCCAGCAGATTGCCCAAATGTGGTGTCTGCAACAGTGAATACACTCGAACATCTACATTTATGGTAAGTGTACACAACTGTACTTTACCTGTCTTCCTTGATGTTCTCCTTTCCTTACAAGGGACATATTGGTATTTATTTTCCACTGGTGGGGTTCTGCCACCAGACCCTGGCCTCCTATTTTGGGGGCTCCTGACCGGTTAGGGCAAGCAAAACTGATGTAATGGTGTCGGCTGCCTTCCTTTATGCCACTGATGACCTGACGTCACTCCTCAAGTGTTGGCAACCGATGTGGAGGTGCTGGGTCTCTGGTGTTCAGGCTGGCCAGGGGCTGCAATGGCAGGGATGGCCCAGGTGTGATGACTGCAACAGTGAAGACACTCGAACATCTACATTTATGGTAAGTGTACACAACTGTACTATCTTGCCACATGCTCATCAACTTAAATGCAGATACTATCTAGCTACAGTGGCTGATTAGGTACAGTGCACACAATGATCTACATCCTCCTTCTTTGATTTGTTCGACATGCAATAAGAGAACAAGATATTTTACCAGCTAGATATCACAGTAACATTTAACAACAAATTAATTCAAGCCCAAGTCGCTGTGCATTTTAGATTGGCTCTGGAATTTCTACACAATCTGGTCACATAAAAACTTTGGGTTTAGCAACAGGGACATTCTGTGGGGATTCTTTTACAATTGGAACTTTGGGAATTACATAACAATTACTTGAAGAAAGTGCACCATCCTCTGGAATTCGAACAAGTGTAAAGCCACTCTGAGAAATACTCTCTGGCACAGGCAGTTTGCTGCATCAATGGTTCAGAGACTGGTAATCTGAAATTTATTCCTTTAGATTATACGATGTAAGATCGCAGTTCTTCACAAATATTCTTGTCAATTCCCACTCCGTCATATCCTTTAGCTGTTTGCATTCTCACAATCTCTCCTTGTCTTAATGGTCTGAGAGGTTTGCTGGATTTAGCATAGTACAACTTTTGTGGCTGGTGTTTTATCAAAAGTTGAGTTGAGTTGTTGTTTGCATTTGGTATCAATAATTATTTACTGAGCAGAAGACTTGTTCTAGTCTGTCTGGACATCAGTCTGTGCGCAGGTGAACCAAGCGGATTATCTCCAGGAATGTTTCTGAGATTAAGTAGGTTAAGATAAACATCGGTACCATCTTCCTTAGATTTCTTCAACAGGTACTTCACACTTTGAACTGCACACTCGGCTAGTCCATTGGACTGTGGGTGCTCGGGACTACTAGTAACATGGACAGGGTCCCAAGCCTCAGCAAATGTCTTGAACTGCTGACTTGTAAACTGTGTAACATTGTCATATACAACTTTGTGTGAACTATTGTGGACAGAAAAATGTCTCTTCGATTTTGTAATGATGGTGCTGGATGTTGGGTTGGGAGGGGGGTCAGTTTCAGACCAATTTGAATAAGAGTCTACTAACACTAAGTAATACTGACCATTTCATTCAAAAATATCAGTAGCAAAAGTCGACCATAGTAATTCAGAAATCTGGTTTATCTGAAGTGGTTCTTTTTGTTGGTGCAATTTAGTGCTGCTGTAAATTGAACATGTTAGAGCTTCCATATCTATATCTTTTGACTTAGAAGGCCAAAATACTATGCCTCTTGCCCTTCTTTGAATCAGTACCTGGCTGACCACAATGCAAAATCTTGATGTATTCCTGTTGTAATGCTGAAGGAATTATCACTTTCGGACCTTTCATGATGTTTCCATCTTCCATCAGAAGCTCTTCTGTATAAGGAAAATACCTCTTTATGTCCAGTGGTAAACTAGTTTGTCATGCTAGCCATCCTTGACTGATAACGCTTTTCATCTTCTGGAGAATTGGGTCTGAAGCTCTGTGATTTCTGAGTTCATCAAGACATGATGAACAATTTTTGACTTCCATGATTCCCATGACTTTGAATTTTGCTTACTCATTGTCATGCTGTTCTGTTGTTTGTCTGAGTGCTCTTGACAAAACATCAGCAAGCTATAAAATTTGCCTTTTGTATAAACAATATTGAAGTTGTACTTTTGCAATTTTAACATCATGCGTTGCGTGCGTGCTGGGGCTGTATGTGTTGGCTTTTTCAGAGTTGTCACTGGAGGCTGGTGATCAGTCTATCTGGGTAGGATTGCCATAAATGTAATCACTGAACTTGAACTCAAAACACTACTACCAAAAGCTCTTTTTGTGCATACTGCATCTTAGTTTGTGTTAAAGTTCTGGATGCATAGGCTACTGATACACCTTCTTGAGGACATGCTGCACCAAGACCATACTTGGAAGCATCATACAAAAGAGTCACTGGTTTGTGAACATCATAGAATCTTGATGTGGGTGGACTGGCAGTTTTCTGTTTCAGAATATCATGTGCTCTTTGGTGGTGTTCCAACCAGGACGGGTTAATAGTTTTGTGTGTCAACTCATGTAACGGTGCTGAAAGCTCACCGAGGTCTGGGATGAACTTTTCTAGATGGTTGACCATGCCAGGAAAACATTGTAAAGATTTGACATTGTCTGGAACTAGCATCTCAGGAATTGCTGCTTGTTTGGACGGATGTGGTTGTGAGCCAGCGCTGATAAACAAATGACCCACATAAGTAACTTATTTCAGTTTAAATTTGCCTTTCTAAAGATTCAGTTTAAGATTTACTCCATGTGCATGGTATAGAACTTTCTTGAGGCTTCCATCATGTTCACCTTCACCATTGCCCCTACAATAATGTCTTCTACTATGGTGGCACATGGATAGCCAGAAAGGATTTGCTCCATTGCACACTGAAGTACTTCACTGGCAGAATTTATCCCGGATGGCATTCTCAGAGGTCTGTATCTGCCAAATGGTGTACTGAAGATGGTTAACAAAGAAGATTTGCAATCCATCGGAATTTGCCAAAAGGAACTTTTCGCATATAAGACTAAAAAAAATATAAGACTAAAAAAACAGTGGCATTTGGCATGGGAACGGCTCCTTCTTCTACTGTTCCCATTGGATGATGAGGATGTTTAAGCACTTTAAGTCTCAAGGATCAATACATATTCAAATATCATCTCAGCTTTTCTTGTGAGCTGCGACCATGGAGGATACCCATTCAGTCAGTTCTTTTAATAGAGTAAGAGCACCCAAATTCACCATTTTGTCAAGTTCTGCTTTTACTTTGCTCTGCATTGCTGCCGGGGCTTTCCTTGCTGATCCGATAACTGGGCTTACTTCATGGTTTGGCTTCTTGGAATATGTGACTGGAAGTTTGCCAAGTTCATCTTGAAAATATCATCATATCCATTAAAATATTCTGTGTAAAACTGTCGTTATTCAGACTTATATGGTGGACCTCTTTATTAAATGAAACCAGTCCCATTCTCAAACTGTCTTTGAGGCCTAACAATGACTGCACATGTCTTTTGACTACGTAAAACTGCAAGTCATAGCTGTTCCCAGCAGAATGGTATATGAGAACTACTGCACCATCAGTTTTGAATCTCTTCAGCACCGTAAGTAACTAGTTATGCAGTTTGCACACTTTGCTGAATCAAGTTTCTCATCAGCGTTTACTTCAGCAAACATTTGTGCTGATATAACAGTGCACTAGGATCCAATTTCTGCTTTAAGCTCTACAGGTTTCCCAGTAATTCGTACAATACAAAAATTAGTCTTCGCTGCCAACTGACAATCTACTGTGTTAACTGTTTTTTGATCACAGAGACACCAACATAGAAAGTTTGCTCACAGCTCTCTAGCTGATCTACTTGCTTCTTCAGATGTTCTCTTTTAAAAAAAGTATGTGTCACTTTAGACTTGCACAGCCTTTTGAAATTATTCCACTTTTTACATCTGTGACACTACTGACCAAAGGCTAAGCACTTCTCTCATTTAGGTTTGACTACCTCCACAATTACAACAGTTAACAATGAGGTTAGGTGTGGCACAACCTCTCGGTTCATATCGCTTTTTCGTCTTAGCTTTATGTTGTATACTATCAACATTCGCACTGGCAGATACTGCATGAGATACTGCATGCATGCATGCTTTTCTCTTGTAAGCATATTTGTATGCTTTTCTTTAAGCTAATGTATTTGACAAATCTCTACTTATTTATTTATTTTATTTTACATTTGTTTACCAGAAAGTCTGACTGGACACAGGTCCTTTTTCAGTGGAGGCCCGGGGAGAAAAGCTCCAAATACAAGGATATTGTTAACATATATTAGCATACATAAAGCACCAGTTACAGAACAATTTGGTAGTTTAACAAACATACAGGATACCATTTTGATGGCAAAAAGTACAAAAGGTTGAAGGCATACATTTCATTACATGGGAAAAAGTCTTGTTGTAGATCATAACGATACAGTTGCAGTTGAGGTGACTTTACTCAACATTAAATCACTGTCTCGAAGCAAAGTCTCTCTCACTGCATCATTAACACCACACACGGGCCTGTCTTTTGTCCACTCATCTCTCGGATCACCAAATCTGCACATTTTTGCTTTATTTCTTAAGTCACATAAGTAATGTATGCTGTTATGGTTTCACCAGGCTTTTGATTTCTTGTGTAAAGCATGTGCCTTTCCATAGTGATGTCCGTTTGAGGGTTGCACATTTCTCTAAATTTATGTTTTAAGCACTTGGCGTCTTCCTGAATTTCAGCCTGCATCACAATATGGCAGTTCTCCCCCGCTCCCGCATGGTAGGTGCATACACAAATGAACGTTCTCTCTCAATGGCTTCCAAGCCAGCTGAATTAAGAAGTATAAATGCCTCTGTGCGTACTTCTTTATCAGAAAATGCAGTCTGTATGAAAATATCATATTCTTGTTCAAACTTGCCAATTCTCAGCTGTCAAACACCAGCAGTCCAGGTCTGCGAAATCCCTCTGCCATAACAAAAAATTAATTTAAATATAAGCATAGACCAGGTGCTTGTAATTATGCCAAACTGCATAACAATCTCTCTGAAAAGGCTTTACTTTAAGACTAAGAACATTCTAGAAACTCTGGATACTTCAAAAAGTTTAGTTAAGAAAAAGTAGTACATTGCGAAAAATGTTAGTTGTAGCCTTTCCGTACATTTTAAACACTTTGGAAATTATTTTGAACACTTCTGAGATTATTTTGAATACTTTTATTAGTATGTCACTATTTCAGACATTTTGTTTATCTTGGTAATCATTTTGAACGTTTTGAATGCTTTGCCACTTATTCGGCAACTGAAAAATGATTTAAACAAGCTTAAGTACCTTTGAATAACCGCAGACCTGTTTGCGAGTTGGCTGCTGTATATTTTTCCACTTCTAACTGCATGACTCATGGTTTGTAAGCTGCTTCAACTTCGAATTCCAGTTTGATACCATGTCGCATGTCTCGTGTATCAAATGAGACACTGAGGCTGGGTATTTGTTTAAGTCATTTATTGTACATAAACACATCAGGAGTTGTAACTGGAACATATACTTTGAACTTCATAAACTGACTTGTTACTTCAAACAAACTCGCATGTGCATCTCCATTCATCCCTGCACTCACTCTGACTACAAAATGGCACTGATCTTGCACGTGCTCAGTAACTTATATGCATGTTCTGACTAGATACAATACACACATTGATCTACACCGTCCATTTCTCATCTTTCCTTTCCAGAGTGTACTCCCATTATGTCTCCTAGACATAATCTTGTGTACCCATATCGTGTTCCTCCTGTTCTTTGTTATCTGTAGTAGTACCTTTTCCCTTCAGTGGAAAGCCATGCCTGTACTTGGCAAACTGATCTCATTGTTTATAAAAACAAAATACATTAGAATAGATGATAGCCAATCATTTGGCTGTTTCTAGTTTGAACAGCTTTGCACAAATTTGGCAGTCTGTCACAACAAAGAGACACCACTGTGGTGTCAAGCAAGTGAGGTATTGGGAAGGTTTGTGGCTAACACTGGAAAATGTAAAGAATTGTCTATGAGATGTGCCATGGAAGCAGCAAGTTTTCATTGTGTTAAGAGACTGAAGAAATGTTGCATATTCTTTAACTGGGTGACTCCAGCCAGCTTTATGCTTGAATAATGTTTAAGAATAAGATTCCGTTTGTGAGTGAAACTTTTGCAGTCAGACAGAGTCAACAGAAAAATGAAACAATAACAAGAGACAGGCAAAGTTATGGATTATGACAGATGTTGTGCTTGAAATAGACTGGATAAGGGAAGTATGTTTTAATTATACCTACCTCCCCACAACTCCCCCCAAGCCTGCAATCACAATTCCTTAAGGGGAAGCACACTTCAGCATGCCAGTCTCACCTCGATTGCATTGTGTTAAGGCACTAATGGCAGTGCAGGCTCCACCAACTTGGAACTCCACTAGGTTAATACTTAGTACTTCCCCTAGTTGTCCCCCATGTGGCAAGCCATAGCTGCCTGCCTTTCTACAAGATGGGCAAGCTGGCAGCAACTGCTAACTCCTACTCTCCCCTGTCAGCTCATACAGGCACTCAAGTCACTAATTGCACAGGGGTTGCCTGCAATGTAGTCAGGGCTTTATCCACTGTGCTATGAAGCTGGGTTACATAATTCGTAGTTCTTTTATTATGTTGGTTAACTTTTAGTTTATGGTTAGATTGTCATGTTAATCTTTGCAGATTTTATTAATAAGTTAAGTTTTTTGTGTAAATGTTATTGCCAATCTGTTTTGCTATATATTTTTCTTTCATTGTTTGAATACTCAGTGGGTATTTTTCATGGAACTGTTTTTTATTGGTTAGTGCTTTCTTTGATTTGAGATATAAATATGTATATATAATATATATATATATATATATATATATATATATGTATATATATATGTATATATATATATATATATATATATATATATATATATATATATATATATATATATATATATATATATATATCCTTTTATATGATGATATAATGTGCAATAGAGCAAATAGAAAACCTGTATATCAAGACTATAAAAATGCTATGATACCATGTCATGTAATTTTTTTTGTATAACAATTTGAGTAACATAGTTCATCATAAATTATATGCCAGACTGTAAAAAAGCCAAACTCCAAATGCAGCTCCAGACAAGTGACAAGTGGAGTACCTCAGGGTTCAGTCCTGGGACCACTCTTGTTTGGCATCTACTTCTCTGAAGTACAGGCCAACACTAAGGGACTCTGGCTAACAAAGTTTGCAGATGACTGCAAACTGGGAGCCATTATTGAATCCCCAAATGATGTGGATATTCTACAAAAGGGTCTTACAGAAACAGATGCCTGGTGCCAGAGCCATGGGCTCAAGCTTAATGCCAAGAAATGTATAGTTATCCCCTTTGGAAAAAACATGTACCCATAGGTGGTGGGACATTAAACTTCAAAAGTGTGATGAGAGACTTAGGGACACAAGTGGACAGTGGTCTCACTTTTGATAACCACATCGCCACAACAGACAGGAAATCCTTCTACTTGGCACACCTCATCACTAAGGGCTTTTCATCCAGAAAAAAGGAGGTCATTGTCCCACTGTACTCATCCCTCATTAGACTCATTATAGAGTATAATGCCCCATTTGGTATGTACCTCACAAGACATCTGCAACAGCTGGAAAGGCCACAGAAATACCTCACTAAAAGAATCACAGGCCTAAAGCAGATGCCATATGCTGACCATCTAAAAAAACTCCAGCTATACTCTGTAGCATATCATCTACTCAGAGGCGATCTCTTCTTAACATACAAGGCCATGTCAAACCCTGAGCTGTTGGACATGCTCCACTTAAAGAAATCCCAATCCCTCAGAGCCACACGCTCCAGGGATCTAAACCTTATCATCACAATGAACAAAACTTGCTGGAGGGATAGGTTCCTGACCCAGAGACTCCCCATACTCTGGAATAGACTGCCCATACATGTCAAGCAGAGTTCCTCATTGGCCCTCTTCAAAAGGAACCTTGATGATTGGATGGGAGATAGGAAATTCACCCCGGGGATCATGTCAGTCGCCCTGCTAGACAGGGGCCCAGAGAAGTAAATATTGAGGGAAAAAATGTCCAGGGAATTGTTATGGCTAGGCTTACATAGGCCTTAGGGCCAATAGCCTAGTACCAACCTATGAACCTATGAACCTAAGGGGCTAAGAATGACTAAAATGCCAACCTATTGGGAATAAATATCCCAAACTTTTATTAAAATGGCAAGATCTCAATTTAAGATTAAGTGTAGATTACATGCACTTAATGAATGATTTTTTTGCTAAATATGAAACTGAGCTGACATCTGTGATTGAAATCTGGAAGATAAACTTACAAGCTCAGCTGATTTTAAATGTCTCTAGTAAATATAGTCAAATGCCTCCGAGATATGAATGACTTTAAGACCAAGAATATTTTCTATTTGCTGAGAGACTTTCAACGAATGACACAAATGGTTGTTTCTCTTCCCAACACTGAACAGTTATCATTTAATGGACCTAAGTCAAATGAGTGTGTTTTTCCTTCAGCATCAGCTCAGGTTAAGTGTAGTATAGCTGTCCATGATTTGGACAGCTTCTCCTTAAGAGATTCTAATAACTCTTTGAATGAACCTAATGGTAGATTAACCAGAAGTGGTGCTCAAGGTACACGAGCTGATGTCTCTCCAGATCGGAATGTTGTTACTGCTGAAACATCTGTACATTTTTAGCTGGAACATTCTATTCAGATCAGACAGAAGTCCAGAGATCAGAGCAAGAGCTGAAAGAGATTCAGAATGGAAGTGGAGAACAAACTGACCATGGGAACGCAGATGGGACTGCAGAACTCTGCCAAGGTAGGCTTGGTAGGGTCATTAACAAAGAATAAGAAACAAAGGACTTAATGAATAATAGCTGTAATGTGGTTAATTTGTCTAACTGTATTTTCAGCGCTTCTAAACTGAATGTATTAAATAAAGGGCTTTCATTTATTCCCTCTTGTGAGAGAGATTTTAGTGAAATTACTGAATTATGGCTCATTGCTAGGCCTGTTGATTTGAAGTTACTCTATAAAAATGATGTAGGCCAAGACAGCAATTGTTTAAAATATACTAGTACTTTTGTGCCCCTTAGCACTCCAACAGTTAAAGCATTTTATACGATATGTGAACAGAAGATGTATGAGCTGTTCTTCAAGAGAAAAAATATTTGTAAAAATGTTTTACTTTAGATAGTAATGAATGCAAAGTGCTTCAGAAGCTAAGCCATAACACTAATATAATTACAAAGCAGGTTGATAAAAGTGGAAAAATTGTTGTAATGGATGTTAATCAATATAATGAATGGATGTATGATTTTTTTTTTTGGCTGATACCAAACTTTTTGTTGAATTTAATAAGACCTTTGTACCACTATTATTAATAAGGTTATAAGTTATTTATATGACTCACTTATGGAAGGCCTAATAACACCAGAAATGTATACTTCTTATATTTAGCTAATCAGGTAATCCCAATAATTTATGGCCTCCCAAAAATTCATAAAAATTTTAAGTACACCTCCCATGAGTCCAATTGTTTCGTGGAATGAATGGATTTCTACTACTCTCTCAAAGTATTTAGAGAAAAAAACTTGCCCCATTATTGAAGTCGAGTAAGAGTTATATTAGAGATACTAGGGACTTTTTAAACAGTGGTCTTTAGCTAATAACCATGATAGATTGCTGTGACTATGGACATAAAATGTTTATTTACAGTCATTCCTAATGATTATGGCTTGGAGTCTATTAGACAATTTCTTCATACATACAGCATTTTTTCTAACTTGAAAGTTGAAATGCTTTGTTCAGTGCTTGATATTGTATTAAATTATAATATTTTTGTATTTAATAAAAAAGTTTTATCATCAAAAGCTGGGGGTTGCCAAGGGCAACCAGTGGCCAATATGTATGCTAACCTTATGTTGAGTAGGTGGGAAGAGAAATTTGTTTTTAATGACCATGCCAATACATTTAGGAATGAACATCTATTGTTCTTTAACTGTTTTGTAGATGATGTGTTTTTGTTATGGCAAGGTGATGTTGATAATCTTAATCTGTTTGTTGATTTTTTTGCATTGTAATGCTGATTTTTTAATATTTGATATTAAATAGTCTTATGATAAGATTAGTTTTCTTGATATAGTTGTTACTCCTAATGACATTGGTTTTGATACTAGAATCGATAGAAAAATGTGCAGGCTGTTAGATATGTTCATTCAGAGAGTATGCATCCCAGACACACATATATATATATATATATATATATATATATGTGTGTGTGTGTGGTTAAAAGTCATTTTGTGGGAGCTCTGAAACTAGGCTTAGTATTACTAATAATTATAACATTGGATATATAATGAGGTACAGTAGACATACAAACATGGTTAAACAAATTATTAAGAAAAACTGAGTATATTGGGTACTAGCCCTGAGATTAATAATATATTAGGGGCTAGACCAAAGTTTATATTTATGAAAGAAAGGCATTTAAAGCAATATCCATGCTATAAAGATGTAAATGCTAATCAAAAGACTAATATAGCTAATAAGAAGGCTGGTAATTGTATTTATTGTAAAGAAATTAATACTGACCTGTATTTTAAGCACCCCATAAGTCATAAATTGTTTACATTTAAAGCATCAAGTACATGTTATACTGAAAATGTGGTTTTATTTTGCAAATTGCACCTGGTGCGATTGTTTGAAAGACTAACATGAAATTAAAAGAGAAGATATATGCACATCTCTCTCATATTCGGCAAAGCATCAAAACCAGCACATTAGCTAAGCATGTTTTAACTCATGGTCAAGAGCATAAGTTTAAATTTAGGATATTACAAAATATCTCTCAAGATGTTTGTGGTGGTGATATACTAACTAGATCTGAACTGGTGAATACAGATGGATTAATTACTTTAGGGTTGATAAATTACCAGGGATTAATTCCAGTATTAAACCAATGCTTAAAATGAAGTGTGATTTTTTTCTAGTGTTTTTTCTGTAGTGATTTTTTTGTATTTTATATAATGTATATTTTATAATATAGTTTTTATTATACATGCTGAAACTGATATTTTTAGAATAAGTTTTTTGCTTGCTTTCTCTGCTGTGTCATTGTGTCTGGGCTGTGTTATACATGTCATTTATGTTATGCGCTTACTTTTATGTCACATGACCTTGTATTATTCTGATTGGCTGGTGCTTGTATTTTAAATTACAGAGTTGCACTACCTTTATTATGCATTGAGAAAGAGTTTTACACTAGAAAGCTTTGCCTTGTTTCATTGTGCTTTTATTAAAGTTTTGAACATTGGACTTCTGTTTTTTTTTTCTGATACTTTTTAACTTGAAGTCCTTTAGCTGCCAGAAGAGTTTTCTTCATAACTTTAATCTGGCATATAGAGTCAACATCTGGGTGGTTTCCTCATCAGTCCAGTTGGGTGCACAGACATATCTCAGCCTCCTCTCTGTAGCTATCATGATCCACAAGTTGGAGAACTCTGAAAAATACAAACACAGAGAAATGCTCACTGAGGTACCATTCACTTCACAGTTAGTAATGGCCTGATCTGTAAATGTATCAAAATCAATAGTTGAAAGTGGTGCTGATGTCAGATCATTGGAAGACAAGAGTACCGTTTATTGATACTTATCGGGTGTTTCCGCAGAACACCTGGGTGATAGGTGCATGAAGCCAGTTTACACAGAGGTGCACAAATGGGATTCTAAAAACTTGAAATTTAATGAACCTCATTAATTATGTATGGTGCAAGTGGTACTTAAAGGTGAGTGTACATTATGTGCACTTTCATTCTGTGATTCAGAGTGAGAGGTACATTGGCAATTGGTAACATTTCTGATTTGGTGATTATTAAATCTGTTCAAGTTAGTCATTTCCAGAGGTACTTGGTTAAATTAATTTTTATTCAAAATGTTATCTTTAACAGATGTTTGATGTTGATTTGAAATTTATGCATACATGTGTTGCTATTTTAAATAATTGATCTCAGTCCCATATGCAGTTGTACTGACAGATTTGCATTGCAAATGTTAACATTATATAAAGGCAGATTTACAGATCATCCACAATTCTTACTGGTACTTCCTTACTCTCTGTGGTGTATCTACAGATACCTATAGATTCAGACAATATCTATATGCACTATGTTATGTTGATATTACGAATATTTTTTTTCTTAATTCATGTTTCCTAACAAAACTGTTAAAAACATGCATACATACATACAAATATTTCAAGTACAGGTATTAATGCCCTTCTAGCCTGCCAATATACCAAAACACTTGTTCTCAAAGTAATTGTCCAGGCTGTTCTTAAAATATCTAAACTAGTGCTTGCTTTAATGTAATTTGGTAGTCTGCTTCATGCATTAGCTGCTTTCTCAGAGAACCAATTAGTGCACTTCTCATTCTTATAGAATCTTCTACATAGGTTGTCTGATGACTATCTAGTACTTTTTGATAACCCAAAACATTCCCAGTGATAGTTGTCTCTAAATGGCCTATATAACTGATATCTGTAAAAGACACTGTACAAGTTCAGATATTTTAGTCACTCATAATAACTTAAATTTTCACATCCATGGATGCCCTTAGTATTTTCCCACTGTATTCTTCCCAATTTACTCATGTTTGTTTTCTTATAAGGTTTCCATATTATTATTCCATACTCAAGTTTGTGTGTATTGTAACTAACAAACAATGACTTCATTATTTCAGATTTACTAGACTTTATAAATCTTTTTATACAACCTATAGTTCTATAACTATCATTAACCAATTGGTTGATATGATTAGGAAAACTCAAAGCTGGATCTACCCATATAACCAGATGCTTAAATGAATCTACAGTTTCAATCACTGTGTGCTGCATTAAATATTTACCTTTCAATTTATGTCTCCCAAGTCTCATATGCTTAGTTTCTGATGTATTTATCTGCATATTATTCTCCTGTGCTCAAATGGTCACTTTAGTCAAGTTCTTTTGCAGACATGCCTTGTCTGTAACACATGTAATCAGTTTACCTAATTTCAGGTCATTTGCATATAGACTGTAGAACACCTCAGATGAAAATTTAGGTCTGAAGGATACAATCTAAACAAGTAAGGGCCTAGGACAGAGGCTTGTGGGACACCCTGACTGCTACCAAGAATTTCACCTGTCCAGTTACTATATGATACTTGCCATGTCCTATTTGTAAACCATGCAGTTATCCAATTATCAAGAGTATATTGATACCTAGCTATTCTAGTTTATTGATCAGTGTTTTATATATGACCTTGTCAAATGCTGACATTAAATCTATATAAATTACATCACAGCACAATTTTTCATTCATAGCTATTATTATATTGTTATAGAAATTGTGTTACAGATGCTAATAGATCTATTATCAAAATATGTACTGTATGTTGATATATGATTTCAAGTCCCAACCTATCCAGTTCTGACAATAACTTATCCAATATTACCTTCTCCATTATTTTTGCACAACATGAAAGTAGACTAAAGTGTCTGACTCTGTGTTTTCCCTACTCTCCTTTCCCTTAAATATGGATTTAACAAGTGCATGTATCCAGTCTTGAGGAGTCTCCCCATATTTACATGACCCAGTAAATAATAAATATAATCATACTGTAAGTTCTTGCTGAAGTGTTCTCAGGTCATTATTACTATTTCTGTCTCCTCCCTGTGCTTTGTTTGGATTCAGTTTGAGCAGTTCTTTTTCAGTATAGTTTAATTTGATTCCAGTATCTGAGGTTACTTGGATGTCACTAGGACAACTTATTTCCCCCTTTGTGGAGCCAAACTGTTTTGCATACAATTTTGTAAATATATCTATAATGTAAAACTTGTGCTGTTGCTGTTAAGGATATGTCTTCAATGATGCTTCTTAACAAAGGTGTTATCACTACTGGCTCAATATATAAAGGATCCATACTCTCTGTGGCCTGCCTTCAAATCCTGAGGTTTTCTAACACTTTCTGTAAACTGTTAAATTATTACTTGCTGTAGTGTTTTAATGTGCCATGCATGCAGACTCCTGTGGCATGATGCTGTTGTCTTTGTCATGCCATTCAACATTTATGTAGTGTGAGGGGGTTCTAATCCCACTCATGAACTCTAAAGATATTACAACTTATGTTGATTTTACAAATCTTATGTAGGAACGTATGAAGACATTGTTGTTACTTTGTATATGTCATGTTTTCACAGACAGTGTTATACAGACCCTTGCATTGCACAGGAATGCATACTGTTTATGTTAACATATACTGTACACAGAATCAAATGTATAAATAGGCTCACACAGGAATATTATCATGTACATATCATTGTCTTTCAGATCCCAACCATCCTAGGGGGTGACAGTTTCACCCCACAGGAAAATGACATCATAATCGATGCTCTCTGGCAGCATGGACAGAGACTCGTAAGATGTTCTGGTGAGACAGTTAGAAGTCATGAAATCTGGACCAACCTAACCAATATGAGAAATGCATTTGGATGGCACAACCAGTCCTGTGATGCCTGTAGATGACACTGTTCAGACATGTTCCTTCATGCAGTCAACATAGTAATATGAGAGATTGAGGGATGCTACCAGTGGTGGACCACCATTGACCTTCTCTGATGGCATCACAATATTTCTGTCCTCACTGCATACAGCAAGATGGGAGCGACACATCCCCAGGGGTGGGATTGAAGTTGGAGTTCCAGGCCAAACATTTATGACTTTCCATTACATTGTTGGGTATAGAGACAATCACTGCATAATGCTGTAGCATGCATATTCATGTATTGTTGTTATTGAGTTACAACAGCAGAGTTGAGCCATGCACACACATCCACACAGGGTGAGGATAATGAATATAAGGCTAATGACACGTATTCATACAACTGACATACAGACAGAGCAGTCAAAACAACATTTGTAATGCTGTTTGCATTAATATTCACAGGTCCATCTCCTTTGGGACTAAACCAGGGATTAGCAGGTGAGCATCTCCATACTTTTATTGTGACTACTACCTTGTTATTGCTTCAGCTTCATTTCATGGCACTGATGTTTACTGTCATATTGTTATTTACCCAACATTGTACACTACAGGTACATCCAGTGGGGGCCCAAGCCATTCAGGTTCAAGTACAGACAGAACTAGGTATGTTACAGCAGTATTGTCATAGCTTGCATCAATGTGTAGCACACATGTGATACATGACATTTATGTCAATATTTTTAACATAGGCACACCGAGTGTACTGTTGCAACATCCACCACGTGAATATTTGCAGCCCATGTTACTGTGGTGTATATGTGTTTCTATCAGTACTGATTTTGCTAAATGCATGACTGTGTTGTCTTTCTGTGTACTTTCCCAGTGCAGAATCAACCGTACAGCCTAAAATCGCCCCACAACATGAGCCTGTCAGTGGTATGCTATTAACTATGTTTCATTCTTGTCATTGCTGTTAATCCTGTTGTTGTCCTCCATTAATACTGTGTCTTTCTTCCCATTCTTAGACTAGTCTGCATCAACATCATCAAGTGCACATACGAGTGGTATGTGTATGTCAAACCTTCTGTATGTTTTACCTGTGTTCACCTAGTTAATGGTGACAATGATGTGATCACTAATGTTGTTTTTTTTCACTACAGTAGTTAAGTTCATCCCTCTTTAACAGTATCATCTTCCAATGAGGGGTTGTCAGGTGTGTGTTTTTTTGTATTCCTCACAGATGTCATGTATGTTGGCCTTATAAACAAATTATGTACTCTGTGTATGTAGATTCCATGAAACACACATACAGTAGACCTCATGTAAAGTCATTAATTGTTACACTACATTGAAATGCACGTCATATGCCTTTGATGATATCCATCATGTGATGTAAACACATTGCCCTGATCTGTGTCTTTGCATCTTGTAGCACATCAGCTATCTGTATCATTAATCAGCCCATCCAGTGATCATGATGTGGTTTCAGATGTGTCTCAGCATGACATTATTGCTCTTGGCACACAAGACCTTAGCATGTTTGGACAATACGTCCGTGAAGTTGACAGTGATGTTACTGCAGCTGTACCTCAGATGTGGAGGTCAACTTCTCTAGCCATTCAGAGGATTCTGGCACAGTGGATGTTGAACAGGATGAGGCTGTTAACCAACATAACCCAGCTGAAATCTCTGCTGATGGCAGTTCCCCACTACAACCTGAAACAGGGCATCACAGTAGATGCAGGCAAGCAGATGGTGTGCATGGCCAGGTGTCAGAGGGTGTCTGTCTCTTGCTGCAGACAAATGAACGGTCACAGCAATGGCATCAGTCAGACATCTATGCACTTGCCAGTGCCCAGATCATGTGGCACACAAGGTAGGTGTCATGCATGCAGAACAAGAGCACAGACACAGTGAGGTTATGACTGCATTGGCCACCTAGAATGAGAGTCTGCAATCTGTGGCATGGTCATTGGAAACCCTGGCCACTAAGATACTGCAGCAATGTCATACTACCAGCAGGATTCTGCATTCCATGACTGTGCTCAGAAGATTATAACATGGGAGAGGTAGGCCACCTATCCACAGAACCACCATTGACCATTGAGAATCTCTGTCTGGGGTCCAACCTGCAAAGAATCCAACTGCTGGCCCATCTACTGTGGTCCCACCAGTCACAAGGCTTTTAATTTGCAGTCATGCTCCTTCACCTCAGCATGGTGTTGTCACCCCATCAGTCTCCTCAATGGAGCAGCCAGGGCAACATGTTTCTGTACATGGTCAGGGCAGTGCAGACTGTGGTGTGAAAGATTATTGATGTTACCCTAGACTGCATTCAGGTGTATCCAACAGTGTAAAACATAGCTGGCTTATATTATTAATTTATCACTTTGCTGTGATATATTTTTCTGTGGCTATTAAATGTTCTGCATTATGTCCTGTGTGGTTTCTCTTTTTTAATGTTATTATATTGTAGAGATAGGAATGTGTAGCACTGATGTGTGTCCCTTACCATTTTCAATGCAGTGATCAACAGTCTGAGTGTGTATGCATACCTGTGTCAGCTGTGCCCTGAGTTGATGATACCTGTTGTGACACATTTGCATATGTTCATATTGTAATATATTATGATGATGGTGTTATGTTTGATGCTCAGTGTGTACATTTAGTTGGTATTTGTCATTAGATGCATTATGTGTTGTTGTGGTGGGGCAACACCTGAACATCAATGTTCAATCTGTGTACTCATGTATGTGTGGCTTTTCATGATGCAAAGTTGTGGGGCAGACTCTGTCATGTTGCCTGGTCCTGCACTTGTAGTTGCACCCTACATTGCTTATGTTTGTGTCTTCTGCCCTCTGTGTCCTCCTGCTCCTCATCTGATACCTGTGGGATGCCCTCTTCAGACATCTGGGGTTCTTGGGGTAGTTCACCCACACCTGCAGCTGGAAACAACCATGTTCTATAGTTAGCATGTTACGTAGCATGGCTAACACAGTTATAATCTGTGCTGCTTTCCCAGGTTTGTATTGCAGTGCACCCCATATGTGTCCAGACATCTGAACCTAATTTTCAGTATACCAAACACATACTCTATGGTGCTTCTGGTTGTTGTGTATGCTCTGTTTTAGAACTCCTATGCAAAGTTGGATGGTTCATGGTACAATGTCATTAGCCATGGCTCAAGTGGATAACCACAGTCACCTGTTGTGGGGAATGGAAACACATTTGGTCAGAATGGATGTTGTGAAGGGGTATCCTTAGCTTCTGTCCTAGTTGTACTCCTGTACTTAATTAGTAGTAGTCCATCAGGTATTTCACATCGCTGGCATGCTGCCCTCAGCTCATTTTCCCTCCATATGGCAGTATCATGGACATTTCAAGGGTGTGTTGCCATGATGGTTGTTATGCTGTCATCTGCTGCACACACAATTTGGCAGTTTATGGATGACCATCTCTTTCTGTTTATGTATTGGTCTGCTTCTGGATGTACTGGTGTCCTGATAGGCATGTTTGTGCAGTGTAGTACTCGGTGTACACGAGGTGAATTAC